>NC_091119.1:168939042-169029042 GCF_040183065.1 Periplaneta americana | reverse complement strand
TATAACAATGTCTTATTGAATGTCGTACATAAAAACCGTAATATATTTAATTTGTATTCCTACCTTATAATCACAGTAGTTCACCCCCGAACTAAAACATCAGTGAATGGACAGTACAGGAGGCTGGGGGACACGCGACATCTAGTTTATGTTTGTAAACAAAACACACGGACCATGGATGCCTATCCTGATACAGCTACTGCATATGTTTTAAATAAATCTAAATCTAATAAATGTTTGTATTGTTTCAGTCTGTAAATCTGCTTATTTCAATAATAATAATAATAATAATAATAATAATAATAATAATAATAATAATAATAATAATAATAATAATGATGATGATGATGATGATGATGATGATGATGATGATGATGATGATGATGATGATGATGATGATGATTGAGTAATTCCTTACTTACTAAGACAACAGTTTAACAATATCTGGGTTGAAATTCTGGTTGAGACAAGTTACAGGTTTTTTCCGGGGTTTTACCTCAACCCATTAAGAAAAAATGCAGGGTAAATTTCGACGTTCTACCCTAGAATCATTTAGCTGGAATTACCACATTACCTTATTCGGACGCTAGATAACCTTAGCAGTTGATAAAGCGCCGTAAAATAACATAATAAAATAAACTTATGAAATAAATATTTGTGTTGAAATATCTTCGTTCCTGAACTATTTACAGTAGTTTTACACAATTATTTACAAAATAAGAATTTAGAGGTTTGTAGTTTTATCTATGCCTATTTAATATGCTACAATAAATCCGCATAATTGAGTAGTTTCCAGCATCATTATATCCTTGTCTAAATGCTACAAATACGTAACAAGATAATAAAATTTAACTTCCTATGGGCTTATTTTCTGGCGAAAGATTACATCTTCTGTTTCCTGTTTAGTAAGATAAATAAAACTAATCTATTTGCGAGAAATTAAGTTGACAGTAAAATTTATGGTTGAAACCAGTTAAAATGTTAAGTGAACATCGCAACACTGATAAGACTTTTACTCGTTTCGAAACAACAAGCAAAGGTGGAATAGAAATTAATTATTTTGCTTTGGTTTGTCGAATTCATTAATGTTACTAGTTTAACGATTCTCAAGGGAAATTTGGAGATTTCACTTGCCCTTGGAAGTCCCGTAATGATGGTGGAATGAATGGCTTGGGTTTTTAAAGTGTTTTCTGGAAAGCATCTCTATTGCTTCCTTTCACTTACTGAAGACCACGGTTTAATGGTAGCTATAGGAATATTAACAGAGAAAGAAAAGAAATCTTACAAAGTATAGAAAAATATGAGTATTTTACCAAAGCATTATGATATAGGGTAAAGATTGGTAGTATTATGATAGTTCTTTTTGGGAATTTATTACAATTTTACTGAGGGAGAGGAAGATCGGTTTTTTGCGTCAACGTATTAAGGTATGTTCGTGGACAAGTTGCAGCACAAAACAGGTCCTTCTCTCGCTCAGTAAAATTGTAATAAATTTTCAAAAAGAATTATCACAATATTACTCGTATCACAGTATTACCAACCTTTACCCTATGGAATTGTTTTGACATTAATTACATTCTACACAGTATGAATCGTGAAAATTCTTGTACCCATACCGCTAGCAGTAATGGTTCATAATACCCTGGATCATCATATATGTAAGAGATTGCCCATCCCTATGTTAAAATCGGCAACACTTTAAAGAGAACAACCGCCAGGATCGCCACCCATCCGCCGTAAAAGAACACGAGATGGCAGTACAGTCGCTAATGCAATTCAAATAGGAATTATGAGGTGACTCATTATTAGGGAACGGAATTTGGAGTAGTAAAAGCTAGTATTGGCATCTACACAGTCATTTGTTTACAACCCTTTATACCAAGTCCTCCCCTCCATGACATACTCGCAGGTCTCTACACGTCAACAACAGGTGAACGGGACAGTTGTCGCATAAGAACGTCAACGTGCAGGTTTGCAGTTCAGAGTAGTGAAGTGCAGGTACAATGCCGAAAGTGAAACCAACTAACAATACAGTATTGAAAGACTATATTTGTAAAACCTCCAGATCAAGTATCAAAATTCAGGAAACAATTCCCTAAATTGTCGCTTCCCCCATATCCAGTTCCTACGAGATGGGGGTCATGGTTAGAAGCTTGCAATTATTACGCACGTCACCTCCAATCTGTGAAGAAAGTGGTTCAGTCTTTCGATACCGATGACGCGGCTGCGATTCAAATACGCCAGGAACTGCTAAATGATGAAACAATTGAGAAAGAAGTCACGGATATTAAGTCAAATTCATTATTCAATTAGGAAAGTCAGGAGTAGAACTAGTTGAGCAAATAAATATTATGAGGACTATTGTAAATAAACTGAGTGCAGTAGAAGGTGAAATAGGAAAACGTGTTGGTGAAAAAATGAACAAAGTTTTGATTAAAAATGATGGATACAATATTCTTAGTCGGATTTCAGATGTACTAACAAAGACGTTTCCCAATGACGTCATTCAACATGTGAGTTTAATTGACGTATCTTGTTTCAAGTACTCTCTAATTGTCTCTGCAGATGGAGAGCGGAGTTTTTCCATGTTACAAAATTTCCTTCCTTGCAACAGAGCAAAGTTGTATTTTGAAAATTTGAAAATAATATTTACAATTTATTATAACAAGGCATAACAAGGCATAGCATTAATTGAAAATGCCATTTCGTTTGGATCTACATATTCAGAGGCGAGTTCCATACAGAAGACAACTGTCTATCAACATCAATATGTCCACTGACACGCGAAGATGCAGAGGTTGATATTTAATTATGTATATCTGTAATGTTGTTTATTGGTGTCTTGTGCGTTGCGAAGAAAAGAACATGTAGTTCAAAAAGAAATGCAGATTATGTATGTAGGTCACTATATGTCATTAACTATTCCATTTGTTTATTCTGAAATATATTTACAGACGTTGCGTGTAAGTTTGTATGAAGTGGACTGTACTCGTCCATGCTGTGTGACGCAGCTCGCTTGACAGTCACTGAGCTACGAATATCTATACTACGTTTCACCATTCTTTATAATACTCCAAATCCCTTTCCCTGCTCATTATATAACAACTAGATGGCAGCATAGTAAATCTGACAAAAGTTGTTACCGCCAAAGCCTATAAGGTCGAGCAATCTGGGTATATATGATCTAGGATAATACCAATGAAATTTCATATTTCGCCTAGCGCTAGTCATAACATACATGAGGCGTTCAGAAGTCAACACGATTAACTCCTTTTCCAAAGATTTTGAGATATTCAAGGTTAAAGTTAAATACAAATAATTAATTCTGTGATGTAGTCAAGAAGAATACTGCATTCTGTGTGCTTTTTACTGAACTGTAGAGTTATAATTACATTGACCACAGAATATATGGTAAATTTAATACACTGTCAACTTAGAAACTCTGAAATAACCAAAAGTGGAGTTAATCATGTTGACTTCTGAACGCCTCATATTTAATAATTTCATGTTGTATGATTTATCCGATAAGCAGGTTGTAATACAATGTTACAATTGAAATATACCGTCTATACTTATCTAGTATACTAGATAAGTATAGACGGTATATTTCAATTTTAACATTGTATTACAACCTGCTTATCTAGTATACTAGATAAGTATAGACGGTATATTTCAATTTTAACATTGTATTACAACCTGCTTATCTAGTATACTAGGTAAGTATAGACGGTATATTTCAATTTTAACATTGTATTACAACCTGCTTATCTAGTATACTAGGTAAGTATAGACGGTATATTTCAATTTTAACATTGTATTACAACCTGCTTATCTAGTATACTAGATAAGTATAGACGGTATATTTCAATTCAATTTTAACATTGTATTACAACCTGCTTATCTAGTATACTAGATAAGTATAGACGGTATATTTCAATTTTAACATTGTATTACAACCTGCTTATCGGATAAATCATACAACATGCAATTACTAAACGCTAGTCAAGAAAAACTACTCAATTCTTTTGTGAACACAAAAGTGAAACTACTAAAAACCAACGCCAACATTTGGTTTAATAATCAATGCCTAACAAATAGAGTCACACCTAAATACGCCATGACAAAGAACAAGCACTACTCATACCCTGCTCGAAAATCTAACATACAATACCAACAGTTACGTGTGTGTAATGAAATTAAGTTTCTACATAGAAAGAAAGAATACCTAAATAAGAAACTATACGACATACACTTGCAAATAGCAACTAATACTAGATAAGTATAGACGGTATATTTCAATTTTAACATTGTATGTGCCTCATATTTAGCTCTATGTGGAGAAAAGCTCCATAAATTAAAACTGAGAAATATTGAAACTAATCATCGAGTAATTCCAGACACATGGTACAGAAGTCACATAAAAATTGTTTACAGATGAGCCAATTGACCTGAAAAGAAAAGGAGCTGATGTAAGGTATTGGGTGGAAAACAGAAAGGAGAAGTTCTGTATTCTAACAAATCCTACCTCGAGCCGTGACACGAAGCTCCTTGCCGTTGAAGCTGCTCAGAATTACTGTTGCAGCCTGAAACAGGAGGAGATCTGCAGCCTCAGCGACTCCGAAGTCATATGTAACCAAAGCCATCTCGATACTTTACCCGAACCCTCAGCATACACTAGGCCATGGACAGACTGATTTATTTTAAAATGAAGAACTTCACTAGAGTACTAGCTATTGCTCTACATCGGAAATAAAGACAGCTGATAAAATATCATTCCACACATACTCTGAAGAAACACTCATTATTTAAATCCGTGGTAAGAATAAACATGAGTATATAGTATACTGGACTTTTTTTTAGTATATACTCCTGTTAGTAAGAATAAAAACATTTGAGTACCTACTCATTTTTGATTATATACTCATAACATGTAGGCATAGTAGAATATACTCAAGTGTCCATCTTGTACGGAATATATACCCATGCTTGATAAGAATGAAAGCTGGTATATTCTCATATTTATAAGTTCGTTCTCATGTTATTCTGAGTATGGTTTGTAGCAGGCTCAATTTTGAATATTTGTTGATTTGTGTTCAGTTTAAAGTTAAATAAAAAAAATGGCAGAATTTATGAACGATTTAGTACCTCATGGAAAAATATAGAAAAAGACGTGAACTTCAGAAGCCTTTAATGCTTCACAAAAGTGAATGTGAAAAAGGTTAAACACGTATTTGTTATTCATAAAAAACATAACCTATAAAAATATGAATGGCTATCAAATTATAAAGTTAGATTTTATTGTTAAATATAATTAACAATTACAGTTTATTTTGTAAAATTTGAATTGCAAAATGCAATTACTTGTAACTTTAAATTATATAACTCTATATAATAAAAAATAGAATTAGAATAACTGGAATTCTAGAAATGGATTGTAATCTCTATCCAACATCCCGTAATGACGACTTCCCAGTACTATTTTCTTGTGTCCTGTTTATTAACGTCACTTACCTAATTCACTCTCTCTTTCATGTTTATTTATTTATTTATTTATTTACTTATTTGTTTATTTAATTTATTTATTTTATTATTTAATTAATTAATTTATTGTTTATTTATTTATTTATAAAATGCAAAACACAAATCACTACAGCATGCGGATAGCATGTGAAAGTATATAAATAAAAATGAGCATCACGGTGCAATGTGGTCAAAGAGGATAGGTAACACAAGTACATACTAACTTTTAAACGATCAAAAAGGCTGTAGAGATGAGTATATATTCACATTAGGTAGAATGTCTTTATTCTTACGAATATGAGTATGTTCTAGTGGTTACGAGTATATAATCACAGGAAGTGCTCATACTCATAAGTATAAACCTTAAGAAAGTACTTAAGCTTTATTCTTACTACCCAATGTATGAACATTTACTTCTGTTGTTTAAAAAGTGTGCAGATAAAAACATGGAGAACCATCGGTGAAGGTAGATGATACGAGAGTTATAAATGAGGGTAACATAGGATATGATTATGATCAGAGCTAGGAAGTTGGTACCGAAACTGTTAAGTTGTGTGAGATTGTACCATATCTGTACCAATGAAAAGTAGTAGCGCAGCTCTCAATGTCAATGAACCAGAACGACAAACGTGTACAATTGGGTGATAACTAGGGCTAGGATTTTGATGACCTATAAATCATGAAAAAATGTCCTAAAAACAATGCATTTATGACCTAAAATCTAAAAAAATGCCCTTAAAATGCCCTAAAAATTGATCTTACATAATTGGCCTAGTAGGAAAAGAGGTTTTGTACTAAAATATTTAGACTAGTAGTTAAATTAAATTTTACATCATTTTTTCTAAGCAGTACACTTTAATTAATTATTTTACCTGATGTAGTTTCCATGTATGATCGTTCACCTCTGCGTCGGCATGTGGACGTGAGGTCAGCAGTCAGCTGGTCGGTCTTGTCCTTCATGGGCTGTAGCGCTTGGATTTACTTTACTTTTAGTTTCCATGTAGTCTACCACAAGGCCACTCTTACCAGTAATTAGCAGGTATAGAGGAGTCTATATTGAAGGGGTGTACTACGTTACCCAATGGCAATATTTGTGTAGAAAAACGATTAAAATATTATACAAAATAATGGGTATTAATGGACAAAATATGTAAAGAAAATATCAAAGGAAATAAACATTATTTTACATTAATAATGGGGATTTATGGCCAAAATTAAATGAAAATACCTAAAAAATGACCGAATAAAACAAAAAATATTCTTATGAGTTGAAACAGGCAAAAAATGCAAAAAATGCCCTAACAAATATGCCTTAAAACACTCAGTTTATCACATAACATATAAATACTAAAGCAGCTATGTTCCTGGCTTACTAGAAAAAAGATGCAATTTCATCAAAATCCTAGCCGTAATGATAACCAAACTTGTACTCCAAACGTCAACGGCCTTAGAACAAGAAAACAATAAACGAATATTATAAAAAAGTAATAATTTGTAATTATAAACTTCATAATGCCCAATCTAAAATAATTTACCCACTCATATAAAAATAACATACAAAGTACACAATTATGATTCTAGCCTCATTATAACAAATAATAATGAACATTTTCATTTTATCAATAGTAATCTCACTAGAGGTTTTGATTTTAGACTAGCTATATATAAATCTGCTGGTGGAACACGAGCAGTTTAATGTAGAGAAAATCAAAACTCGAGTGGGATTTAATTGCCTATTACACTATTAGAAAACAGTATTAAAAGAAATAAAGTGCTCTAATACAATAAAATATTAATTTACTTACTGAAATTCTATTTCACTAATGTTAGCTTCACCAAAACGTTTGAATGGAGCCGCCATTTTTAGTTGATTGTCTATGCTATAAACAAATGACGATCACAAAGCATGTTTTATAGTACCATAAAGAATTTGAAGTTTGAAATGTTGGCAAACAAAGAAACAAATGGTAGATAGGTGATAAAAACAGAAGAAGGTATAAGAAGATTAGAAGAAATAAAGAACTTTAATACAATAAAATATATATTAATTGACTTACTAAAATTGTATTTCACTAATGTTACCTTCACCAAAATGTTTGAACGGAGTCGCCATTTTCAGTCGAATCTATGCAGGAAACAAATGACGATCGCAAAGCACGTTTCATAGTACCGTAAAGAATTTGCAGTTTTAAATGTTGACAAACAAAAAAACAAATGCTAGGGTAGTAATAAAAACAAACAAATGCTAGGGAAGCAATAAAATTAAACAAATGCTAGGGAAACGATAAAATTGTGCGATAAGTAGCCAAGATTAGTTGAAAGACGTCCTTTGGTACTTTTTAATTGGTCAAAAGTAGTGTGACATAGAAAAAGTGTAATATTTAAAGGAAATAGTTCTTTTAAGTTGAGAAAGAACAACATTTGTACTCTAAAAATATTCATTCTACGTCACAAAACGTTACTGGAGCAAATGTGAAATATGATACAGTATTTCTTACTATCATCAGGTGAACAACAACTTCGTGAATCTAGTAGTTTATCTCGTATATGGCACATAATATTAAACCCATAATTATTTGCAAGACAAATTTTAATTTTATTTTAATGACAGGTAGGAAGTTGATATCGTAATTCTAATGTCGAATGAACTCGGACTGCAACCAAATGCATAGTAGCACAGCGGCACGAGACGTCATCAGACCTGCAAAACAAACAAGTATTTACGGCTGGTAAATAAACTTGTCTTTCAACCAACATGTAACGAAAAAAAAAAGAAATAAATGTGTTACGCATTCCTATTTGAATAATTATTTAATAACAGTTTACGTTTTTGGAATCATGCATAATATTAACATTACTTAAATAATACAGTAGTAACAGAATAGAAAAATGACAAAAACTGATAAAATCCCTTAGGTCCGTTTGAGAAAAAAACATATGAATGTACTAAGTTAAGATTTAGGAGAGTTTGTGTTAAGTAAACTTACATAGCAATATTTAGGCTTGAAAGGGATAAATTAAAATTTGAATAAATCAAGTTAAACTCTTGAAAAATGGACTTAGGGCACTTTGGAATCCACCTATTGAATTAAAAATAGTTATTCTGAAACTGTCTGATTTTATTTATTTATATATTTATCTGTTTATTAATTTATTTACATAAGTCTTTAGACACTGTAAATAGTGTTATGGACCTTGTAAAATACCATTATTAAAAGTTAGATAAAAAAGTGTTGTATGCCAAAAAAAGACTTGCTAACAAACCAACTAGAGATAATATTTATAAATCAGAACTGCTTAAAGTAAATAAATGTTAAGGTATTTTATTGAAAACTACTATTGACATTATTTCAAATTTTTCGCTGGTAGATGACGTCAAACGTGTTACTTTTTAAGTAAAGCCCTTTTGTGAAATTCTGAAAAGAACTTTAATCTTGTTTTGGTGAACTTCAAATAGTATTTAGATAGCCTAAATGTTATTCTGTCCCGCGTCGTAGCGTCGTGGTCTGAGGCATCCTGCCTGCGCGGTGGTTCGAGTCGTCATGGGGGAAGAAATTTTCTCATGAAATTTCAGCCAGTGTATGGGACCGGTGCCCACCCAACATCGTGATGCACTTGGGGAGCTACGATAGATAGCGAAATCCGGTTACGCAAACCAGCTATAACGGCTGGGGGGCTCATCGTGCTAACCACACGATACCTCCATTCTGGTTGGATGATCGTCCACCACTGCTTCGGCATGTGGCCGTGAGGCCAGCAGCCGGCTGGTCGGTCTTGGCCCTTCCTGGGCTGTAACACCACGGATTATTATTAAATGTTATTCTAATAATAGTTCAAGCATATAAACTAGAAACAGTAATAGGCTATATGTCATACTTACAAGTGGTTTTCAGTGAACCTAGAGTTTCATTGCCGCCTTCACATAAGACCGCCATTGGTCCCTATCCTGAGAAAGTTTAATCCAGTATCTACCATCATATCCCACCACCCTCAAATACATTTTAATATTATCCTCCCATCTACATCTCGGCCTCCCCGAAGATCTTTTTCCATCAGGTCTTCCAACTAACACTCTATATGCATTTCTGGATTCAACCGCACGTACTACATGCCCTGTCCATCTCAAACATTTGAATTTAATGTTCCTAATTATGTCAGATGAAGAATACAATGTGTGCAGTTCTGAGTTGTGTAACTTTCTCCATAATTCTGTAACTTCATCCCTCTTAATCCTAAATATTCTCATAAGCAATATATTTCAGATAAAATAAATGAATAATAATTATTGTTCTGATAGTAGTAAACTGTGCCCACACCTGTGGAGTAACGGTCAGCGCGTCTGGCTGCGAAACCAGGTTACCCGGGTTCGAGTCCCGGTCGGGGCAAGTTACCTGGTTGAGGTTTTTTCCGGGGTTTTCCCTCAACCCAATACGAGCAAATGCTGGATAACTTTTGGTGCTGGACCCCGGACTCATTTCACCTGCATTATCACCTTCATATCATTCAGACGCTAAATAACCTAGATGTTGATACAGCGTCGTAAAATAACCTAATAAAAAACTAGTAATCTGCTAAGAGGGATGAAGTTACAGGAGAATGGAGAAAGTTGCACAATACAGAACTGCACGCACTGTATTCTTCACCTGACATAATTAGGAACATTAAATCCAGACATTTGAGATGGGCAGGGCATGTAGCACCTATGGACGAATCCAGAAATGCATATAGAGCGTTAGTTGGGAGGCCGGAGGGAAAAAGACCTTTTGGGAGGCCGAGACGTAGATGGGAAGATAATATTAAAATGGATTTAAGGGAGGTGGAATATGATGATAGAGACTGGATTAATCTTGCTCAGGATAGGGACCAATGGCGGGCTTATGTGAGGGCGGCAATGAACCTCCGGGTTCCTTAAAAGCAAGTAAGTAAGTAATCTGTACAATGGAAAAGTATTGTCAAACTCCGTGTCACTCATTTTTACTGTGTATGACATGATGTACGATGACCAGTTCATTATCAGTTTTTAATTATAATTGGAGAAAAGTCTTCGGCAAATATTTAGCAATATAAATAGAATAATTTCAATAGTTAATTACTGGTGTACTGTTTGTTAATTATAAAACACAATTTCCATGATATGGCTCTGTTATATGAAAACTAACTTTCTGATGAAACAAATAAAACAGGTACACTTTTTGGGGCACGTTATTTAATTTAGATACAAATTAATTGTCCATGCGAAGTAAATTCCTGCACGTAATGGAACGTAAAACCGCTCGGGTTTCAGAAGGCGAGCTAACAGCGAGTACCGGCGCCCATGAACGTGGAAACAGCAAAATTATTGTGGGACGGGAAGCTGCGACAGTTTGGCAGAACACCAAGTGGTTGCTTAACATTTTGGTGGGGGTAAGACCAAGCCACAGACAGGGAGCCGATAATTTAAAGAAAC
Organism: Periplaneta americana; assembly: GCF_040183065.1. NCBI lineage: Eukaryota > Metazoa > Arthropoda > Insecta > Blattodea > Blattidae > Periplaneta > Periplaneta americana. Next base: position 169,018,076 of record NC_091119.1, on the reverse strand, counting down.
AACAGCTTCTGAATCCAAGATTGGAAGGCGTGACGGCGATTATCTGCCCTGGCATCTTCTCGGTTCTCCGTTCTCTCCCCCTAGGAACGGTCAGGGATAGAAACAATGCGCGATACTCTCGATAGAGTGGAAACTCTTTGGGGATGGACAACAAGGAAATTGGCTATTGCGTTTCAGTTAATTACAATAAATAACTGATGCATTTTTACTTTAGTTGAAGTATAAAATAGTACATTATGCAACGAGCCTATAATGGTAGTAATTAAGACGCGAGTATGTTTGTTTATGAAACGAGCGCAAGTGAGTTTCATAATTTTCATACGAGCGTCTTAATTACCATTATAGGCATGTTCCATACGACTTTTTATGCTCGACCATATTTCTAACTTGAAATTACTCATAAGTATTCATATTATTCTTATCTGACTGGGGAGCGGAAGTGACCTTGTGCAATATCTCGTAAATTGTGAGATGTGCGCGGACGCGAAAGTATTGATTTTTCCCGAGGAACAAATGCCATTGACCTTGATATAATCTAGAGAGTAAAATGAACATTAATCTTGATATAACCTGGAAATTGATTTAGACATTAAAAAACGAGATGACAAATTGAATTTATTTGAATATTATTTACAATTAACGCTAATTATTATAGTAACAGAACATAACCTTCTGCTACAGTATTGGATTTCCAGCCTCCGTGACGTTTCGCTAGTTGTCTTTCGATTGCATATCCGAGAATAATCGATACTTGCGCTTTCATATTGCTTTCTGATTGGTGGAAAACCTGAACTTTAATGAATACGTGTACTCTACTGAGGTCCATTAAAGGGCTGCTACCAGGTGTATAATTACTACATTTCGGCATGGTGGAGCATAAAGAAAATGTTGTGGTATACAAAATTCAATTTCGTTATTTCCACACGTTTTCAGCATTCAACAAATATTTTGACATACCGTCTATATGTACAGTGTGATTCAAACCTAAATTATTGGCATATTTACCGACCATGCTTTTTTTTTTAATGAAGCGTGTTGAGTTACTCAGGTTAGTTGTTTCCTCTAACAAGGAAAAATTCTCATGGGGCAAATATAAATAGTTATTTTTTTCTGCTTCTACTCTGTTTTTTAGTTGGTTATTTAACGACGCTGTATCAACTACGAGGTTATTTAGCGTCGATGAGATTGGTGATAGCGAGATGGTATTTTGGCGAGATGAGGCCGAGGATTCGCCATAGATTGCTTGGCATTCACCTTACGGTCGGGGAAAAGCTCGGAAAAAAACCAACCATTCAATCAGCCCAAACGGGAATCGAACCCGCTCCCGAGAGCAACTTCGGACCGGCAGGCAAGCGCCTTAACCGACTGAGCCACGCCGGTAGCTTTCTTTCCCGTTAATAACTAGTGTCAAAACAAGTGCTTATACAAATTTTGGCCACTCGAGCGCAATTACGAGGGCCGTAAAATAAGTTTCCCTGGGGCCGTTTACAGAAAGGAAACACTGTTTCAATGGAAAAATTATTGAAACAGATACAGCAATTTTTTACCTATTTTTCAACATATTCTGCATCAGAATTAAGGCATTTGTCATACCGTGGGATCAAAAGAGACGTGCAGACTGCTCTCATACTGGTTCCTATCCCAGGTGACAAACTTCTATGACACAGGGATACAAAAGTTTATCCCATGGTGTGACAAATGTTTCAATTCCGGTGGGGAATATGTTGAAAACTAGCTCAACAACTGCTGTATCTGTTCCAATAAATCCATGAAATTGTGTTTTCCTTCTGTAAACGGTCCCAGGGAAACTTACTTTCTGGTTGACCATAATAATTGCGCTCGAGTGGCCAAAATTTGTATAAGCACTTGTTTTGACATTATTAATATGGTGGAAGAAAAATAAATTAACTTCTTTATTTGCCCCCATGAGAATGTTTGCTTGTAAGCCTAATTTTATACTTTCAAAGCCTCTCTTTATCCTGCAGCCTACTTTCCTAATAGTATATTCTAGAGTAAAGTTAAATAGTAAAGGTGATAGTGCATCTCCTTGCTTTAGCCCGCAGTGAATTGGAAAAGCATCGATAGAAACTGGCCTATACGGACTCTGCTGTACGTTTCACAGATACACATTTTAATTAATGGAACTAGTTTCTTGGGAATACCAAATTCAATAAGAATATTATATAAAACTTCTCTCTTTACCGAGTCATATGCCTCTTTGAAATCTATGAATAAATGATGTAGGCCTACTATGTCCTTATACTCATATTTTTTTCTCGAATGTCTGACGGATACAAAATTCTGATCAATAGTAGATTTATTACGCCTAAAACCACACTGATGATCCCCAATAATTTCATATACTGTACGTATGGATTTAATTTTCTCAAACGAATGTTGGAAAAAATTTAACTCGACATCAATGAAAGTGATATTCCTCGAAAGTTTCTATAGTTAGTATTTTAATTTAATTTTATTTATTTATTTATTTATTTAATAATAACATATACATAAAAACGTTACATTAAAATACCCCGAAAGAGCAAAGCTCGTGTTCGGGGACAGTTCCGTTACATAGATATACATACTTTGTAGACAAAATACTTAAGAAAAAAGCTCACATAAAGATTGTAATAAAATTAGTAAATAATAATACTAATAATAACTGAGTGAAAAAAGAGACGATGTTTAGATTGATGGATTAATATTAAATTATTATTAGTAGTATAATTAGTGCAGGTCATGTTGATATAGTAACCAAGATAAAATAGAAAAATACACTTAGGATAGAAATAAACTTGTTTTACAATACATGGTACATAATATATATACAGGGAAGTCTGTCATATAAATTTTTTAATTCTGGATCTGAAAATTTCATTGCTTAAAGTAGTCAATTCTGGATGAAATTTTATTATCGAATTATATAGCCGTGGACCATAATTTGTACTGTGTAGTAAAGCAGCAGATGTGAAATATTTAGGTTCAACTAATTTAAGAATTTCATTTCGTCTCGTATTATGAGCATGTGGCTGAGCTACAAATTTCGTTCTATTTTTATGATAGAATTTCATTAAGGAATATAGATTTAAAGTTTTCATTATATTATCATTTTTCTGCACAGTTCCACGTTAGGATTGGAAGCTCTTTGATGAAAGCATATTTATTTGCTCTTATTGATGTTATAAAATCTCCCCTCAGGAATAATATATAGTATAAGCCTATATGAGTAATATGTAATAGGATATGCAACGTAACAAAGGCTAATTCGTGTAATATAAACAAATGATATATTTATGATTTTATGACTGTTCGCTTGTAATTGGAATACCTCTGAATTTTTAAGGTCTCCGCAATCCTTCGATTGTAACTATGTATATGACGAACTTTAATTAAATGGCATTCAGGTGAGGCCTATGTTTACAAATGCATACCAATGGCTTATCCCAAACCGAATTTTCCATGGAATTGCGGTATCTGCTTCAGTAATTGAATTTGAAGTTTCGAATTGTGGTATATTTTCAAATATTATTTTTGAGAATACATCATACAGCCGAAAAAAATAATTTTATACAAAAATTAAAATGTGCATAGCAATACTGTGCGATCAAACGTTCAGCGACATCAGCGAAATACTGAACTAAACGTGTTAACGTCATTCTTGACAACTACAAAGCGCATGTAACAACAGACCTGCCAACCCACGAAAGATGAAATGCGGAAAATAGGAATTTCGTGAGTGACATCTTTTTTATTGTTTGGTTAACTATCCAAAGACAAGTTTTAACCTCATAAACAGAGCTAGGAAGTTGGTACCAAAACTATTAGGGGAGAGTCGGATAGTATCTGACATCGGATAATATCGGACAGTGCGTTTCTTTCATCTACCATCATATGGTAGTACCTGAATGACATGGTTACGTTTCTCTATGCAACATCACAGAAACGTAACCATGTCAATCAGGTACTATCATCGTGTGGTAGATGAAAGAAACTCTTCTTCTTCTTCTTCTTCTTCTTCTTCTTCTCTTCTCTCTAGGCTTCCAGCCTGTTAATCCAGAGTAGGCCTATCTCTCCATCTACTTAATGGTCTTCCTGGGGATCTTCTTCCGGATGGGTAGTTATCCCTGGCGATTCTCGCAATTCTATCCTCTCCCATTCGAGATACATGCTCATTCCATTGTTGTCTTCTTATTTGCGTCCATTCTCTAATTTGTTGTATTTTTCATTGTTCTCTGATCTGATAATTCCGTATATGGCCCCTTCTTGTGATTCCTACAATTTTCCTTAAGGTTTTCATTTCTGTTGTATCCAACATCTGTTTCGTTTTTGCTGTTTCAGGTCTTATTTCAACTGCATAAGTGAAATAGGGCGCACCACGGTCTTGTAGATTCGAACCTTAGGTTCAATGTGGAGATATTTATTTCTCCATATGGTGTCATTCAAATATCCCGGTACTCTATTTGCTTTAGTAACTTGGTTTAAAATTTCGTTTTGTAAAAGGCCTGAGCTTGATAACTGGAAGCCAAGATATTGAAAGCACATCACTTGTTCAATTATTTGTTTTTCCAATTCTAATTTGCATCGTATTGGGTTCTTACTTATGACCATAGATTTTGTCTTTAGTGTAGATATTTTAAACCCATATTTTTTACAGCTGGCATTGAACTGATGTAACATTCTTTGCAGATCATCTTCGCATTCTGTTACCAATATTACATCATCGGCATAACATACCATTTTTATTTCTTTACTTCCCATTTTATATCCTTTCTGAGTCTTTGTTTCTTTAATTATTTCTTCCATTACCATTGTAAAAAGTAAAGGACTCAATGAGTCTCCCTGACGAACACCTTTGTTAACATCTATTGCAGTTGTTAGGTGATCGTTTACTTTTATCATTACTGTATTGTCTGAATATATATCTAAAATAAGAGCAATCAGTCCATCTGGTACATTATTTTTAGTTAAGATTTTTAAAATGGTATTTAACTGCAAAGAGTCAAATGCTTTTTCTAAATCGATAAAACATAAGAATTCTGGTTTGTTGAACTCCAAGGCCTTTTCGGTAATCTGTCGGACTACAAAAATTGCATCAGTGCATGATCGGCCTACTCGAAATCCCTTCTGATAGCTTACTGTGGATAATTTTAGTCGTTATTTTTAGAACTGTATTTAGGAGGTTAATTCCCCTATAATTTTCAGGTATTTGTTTATTACCTTTTTTAAATATAGGTATCAAAATACTTGTTTTCCATTCTTGAGGTATACTTAAATTGGTAAAAATCTGTTTCTGTAGCTTCACAATTTCTTTATGCGAGGTTTCTCCTCCGTATTTTAGCATTTCGTTCGTTATTTCATCAGGACCAGCAGATTTTCGATTTTTCAGTTTTTTAATTACACTGATCACATCTTCTTCTGTAGGTTCTACAATAGTTTGAAAAAAAAACTCACTCTCCGATATTACCCGATGTCCGATACTACCCGACTCTCCCCTAAGTTGTGTGAGCTTGAGCTATATGTCTACTGAATGAACAGTAGTGATGCAGCTCTTAACATCAACAAACCAGCACAAAACAAGTACAGTCGGATGGTAACCAAATTTGTCTTTGTGTTAATCTTTCATGGCCATAGAAGACACCGGCGTGGCTTAGTCGGTTAAGGTGCTTGCCTGCCGGTCTGAAGTTGCGCTCGGCGCGGGTTCGATCCCCGCTTTGGCTGATTACCAGGTTGGGTTTTTTCCAAGGTTTTCCCCAACCGTAAGGTGAATGCCAGGTAATCTATGGCGAATCCTCGGCTCATGTCGCCAAATACCATCTCGCTATCACCAACCTTATCGACGCTAAATAGCATAATAGTTGATACAGCATCGTTAAATAACCAACTAAAAAAATTCATGGCCATAGAACAAGAAACATAATGAATAATTATAACTCAAATATATAGTCATGTCTCTAGAGTTGTTACAATAGTTAATAATGTGTATTTTCAGTTTATTAAAAGAAATACTTCTGTGTTCAGAAAAACTTCGTATGCGGAAAATGTTCGTTCTGTGTCACAAGACGTGACTGGAGAAAATCTGAAATATGATGCAGTATTTCGTACTAGTCAACAATAGCTTTGTGACTCCGATAGTGCATCTCGTATGTGACACATCACGTTAAAACCCATATTGCAAGGACACTTTTCATATTTGCTTTAATGGCTATTGGGGCTTCTGCGGATTGGAAATAGGATAAAGGTTGGTAACATTGTGATACGAGTAATATTGTGATAGTTCTTTTTGAGAATTTATTACAATTTTACTGAGCGAGAGAAGGACCGATTTTGTGCAGAAACTTGTCCACGAACATTCCCTTAATACGTTGACGCAAAAAACCGACGTTCCTCTTGCAAAGTAAAATTGTAATAAATTCTCAAACAGAATTATCACAATATTACTCGTCCTAATATTACCAACCTTTACCCTATACTTGAACGATAATATTCTTTACCAACATAATATAAATAAATAAATAAATAAATAAATAAATGTATATATATATATATATATATATATATATATATATATATATCGAAAATAATTAGGCCTATGTATTGGCTACTTACTCAGGTTTTGAAGAAAATGTTTTCCTTCATTGTTGTGTGTACCATGTAAAAAGAGTAATATAGAAACATTAATTGCTACGCTGAATAATTTATTGTCATAATAATAATAATAATAATAATAATAATAATAATAATAATGATGATAATAATAATAATAATAATAATAATAATAATAATAATAATATGATGATGAATATTGATATTTTTAGATCTTCTCCCTAGAAGTCCACACCTGTGGAGTAACGGTTAGCACGTCTAGCCGCGAAACCAGGTGGCCCGGGTTCGATTCCCGGTCGGGGCAAGTTACCTGGTTGAGGTTTTTTCCGGGGTTTTCCCTCAACCCAATATAAGCAAATGCTGGGTAACTTTCGGTGTTGGACCCCGGACTCATTTCACCGGCATTATCACCTTCATCTCATTCAGACGCTAAATAACCTAGGCTGTTGATAAAGCGTCGTAAAAATAACCTACTACTACTCTCCCTAGAAGGATAAAAGTATTAGGTTTATCTCAATTTTAATCTTCTTAATCTTTAGATGAGGGTAATTATTTATTAGTTATTAATTTAATAATAATAATAATAATAATAATAATGTAGAAAAACTGATTCAGTATTATGTGCCAACTATTAAACGCCAGGAATTGGCATGTCTTAAATCATAGCCAGGAAGAGAAAGATACGATAAATAAATGTAAGGCAGTAAGCTAGCTAATGGGGTTTGAAATATCTCGTGCTCTAAAGCCTTTTAATAGGACAGAATTTCTCAAAAGAGTAATGATTTAAATAACTTGTCCATAAGACGTTTTTAATTTTGAAAAACTACGAATTTCTCAACCAAGTATCGAGAGAAGAATTCAGAAAATTCCTGATTATACATAGTATTCAAGAGGAAGCTAAAAAAATAAGCAAGAAAAATCGTATATAATTCACTGGCTCTTGTTGACAGCAGTGACATTACTGATACAGCAAAGATTGAGATTTTTATCCGCGGGATTGATCAAGATGTTAGTACAGGAACCACCACTGGTTGTAGTTTTCATGCCAACTACCTTTCCTCTGTCTCCTTACTTCATAGGCTGTCTGTCGCATGTAATCACTGCAGCTCGGGTTTTGGTCACCGATGCGGCTACACTCATAAGGATCCGCAAGTAATAGATTCACAGCGATATTCGGAAAACCGTGCATATTATTTTCGCAACTTTTTTTGGAACATCTTATATCAATAAGACGTTTCAGTGTGCAAAATTTGAAGGTCCTACGCAACCTTCCAGTGTTGACCGTTCCCTTGTAAGACGAAGATGAATTAAATAGCAAGATTTCCGGGTATGTATACAACAAAAAAGTCAAAATTAAGCAAGAAAATGGCTTACTCAAACGATTTAAGCAAGAAAATGGCTTACTCAAACGATTAAAAACCGTATGGTATTCATTCATAGTGTTCTGCCCAAGGGTAGGTCTTTCACTGCAAACCCAGTATTCTTCAATCTTTCCTATTTTCTGCCTTATCGTATATGCGACTGGAGTTCTATGTGCTCGATACTCTATATTTTTTTTACTCTAGTTGACAGCAGGGATTTACCTGAAATTACGCGATAAGTGATAATTCAACCTTTTTTATATTCTAACGAAGTGAAATAGGGAATTGCGCCACATAAATACAAGCTGTACAGTTTTATGGAACCATTCTGGCTTCCTTAATTCATGTGATGACGAGTTCTCTATAATTTGGCAAAGTTTTAAGTCGAATCTTGGCTACCTACCTGATATTTATTTTATGATTTTGCTTATGTCCAGAACCTATTTAAGCACCCATTTACCCTGTTAAATTGCAGATGGTAACCACCCAGGAACCAATGTAGAAAGCGACACGAGGAATGCAATGCTAATTAAGAGAATCTCCTTTGAAACGTGAGGTGTTAGTGAAGCCGAAAGCTTCGTGATGAGCTCCAGTTACAGTGGTGTAATTTACGTAGGGCCTATAAGATAGACGTGTTTGTTAATGTAAATGATTTCAGGTGAAACTTCTGTGAGTTGTCTAAATTTATCGGAGGCGCTGATGGTGGGATACGTGATGCCTAAGGCGCACAAGTTTAATGTTACTGGAAACCAAGATCCGTAATTCGAATCCAACCTAGGCCAGATACGTTGCCATTGTCTGTAGTGTTGTATATTGAATTGGGACTTCGGGTGTCTTGCTATGTCTGTGTCGCTAAATGCCGTCATCTGCCATGCGTAAGCTGAGAAGCAGGAAAAGATAAACTTAAGAACAGTGTCATACCACAGTCTAGTACAGCCGTGGCGAAAATGTGATCGTGCGCCGAGCCACTGTGTAACCTGCAACGTGCATAGCACCTATGGAGGGAGGCGGACTCCCGAAGGGGAAGTGAAGCAACTATTTGACTAATTAACGGATTTTAATTTCCCTTACGTCAAGCGCTTAAATATAATTTTATACAGTATAAGGTTACAAACTAATGTTTAGTACCTACGTGTAACGAAGAAAGAAATGAACAAGAAAACATAGGACACATTATCACAACCTATTAACTGTCTTCAGAATGTCTCTGCGACAGAGTTTCAAAATCAGGAATTATGTCACTTACTGCTAGTCGTAGGTGATCACGAAGGTATTTGTCTGTCAGTCGTGATCTAAATTTGGTTTTTACTATTTTAATTGTTGAAAATAATTTTTCACAAACGTAAGTTATAGCGAACATAGCTTCAACAGAGCAACCGAAAGAGCGAAGCTTCGGATATTCGTTTTTTGGCAAAGATTTGAAAAGTTCCATATTTGTCAAGTCCTTATATCTAGCTGTCATTTGACATCACATTGTAAATCTGTGAGATTAAACTGAAGATCTAACAGCATTATTCCTACATATGCTGAAAAAGGATCGACGTAGAGAGATAATAATAACACTTAACCTTTTAGTGTTTCATGAGTAACATGTAATATAATGCCGTTTTATGTTATACAACCTTTTTCCTCGTAATACTTGTGAACAAATCATACATTTAATATTCTCATCATATTGACAGCAAAAAATGCGTCCTCCTATCCCACATGAAACTTTCGTTTTTGTAGAGGTACATGGTTTCGAGAGAGACTTTGTGACGATACGCCACTCGCAGGTCAGAGACAAATACAAATGCAACGGAGTTTGACTCCATTGAGTGAGAGGGTGGGGGTTGGGGGAGATAGGAAGCAAGAGAAATGCACAGCTATCATTGCGAGCCACAATGTGCTCGCGAGTCACATTTTCGCCACGGTTGGTTTAGTATATACAGTCACGAAGCTCTATACGTAGTAAATATGCATCCATAGATAGTTGCTAACCACTAGGATCGCTACTATCGCCTCATTACAGACAATGCGAAATAGTACCGGCACAGTCTATTGTTCCTAGCACCCTCACAACTCAAGGTTCGTGACTGTATATACTAGGCTGTGGTCATAGTACGTTACGGCTGTTATACTTTTCGTAATAATTCAATTCTTCTATCAGGATTTAACTAAACCGTTTTGAACTAATGTAAAACATATGCGAAATCATTTACTAAGCACCCAAGTAGATAAATCTGCAGTTCCTGGATTGTACGCAATGTAGTCCTTATTATCCTGGAAAGTGGTGTCATAATAATTAGTTGTACGGTTTAAGAAGAAAGTGCAATAATATTAAAATGTGTCATAACTTCACATGAAATAAATATTATATTATATTATATTATATTATATTATATTATATTATATTATATTATAGTAATCATTGCTGTCAATAATAATAATAATGATAATAATAATAATAATAATAATAATGATAATAATAGTAGTAGTAGTAGTGGTGGTGGTGGTGGTGGTGGTGGTGGTGGTGGTGGTGGTGGTGGTGGTGGTGGTGGTGGTGGTGGTGGTGGTGGTGGTGGTGGTGGTGGTGGTGGTGGTGGTGGTGGTGGTGGTGGTGGTGGTGGTGGTGGTGGTGGTGGTGGTGGTGGTGGTGGTGGTGGTGGTGGTGGTGGTGGTGGTGGTGGTGGTGGTGGTGGTGGTGGTGGTGGTGGTGGTGGTGGTGGTGGTGGTGGTGGTGGTGGTGGTGGTGGTGGTGGTGGTGCTTAAATGCTAGCAATGGAATTAACGTAGTGAAAAATAGGCTTGATCCAATGTCCTGTCCTTAAATACTAATGAAATTACCTATATTCCACTTTCTTTAACAACGAAAGGTTTACCTCCACGTATGAATAATTATCACTTAGTAATGCATAATATTTCATATAATGAATTAACAAATAATTATTATAATTGCTCACATCTAACACCTTCCACACAAGTCAAATATTTAGGAATTATTATAGACCAGCATTTACGTTGGGATAAACAAATTGATTTCATGTGTACAAGTAGAAGAAAGACAATTTATAAATTCATAATACTTCGAAATTTTATCACTAAGGAGGCATTGAGAATAATATTTTTAGCTTTAGTACAATCATTAATACAATATGGTATAATAAATTGGGCTGGAGTAGCATCATCTGTATTTAATCCATTAATTTTATTACACAGAAGATTAATAAAAATTTGTCTAACCAAAAATTATGGATTACCCAGCAAATTTAATTTATACAGATTTTAAAGTATTATCTATTGAAGAAATTTATAAATATAGTTTACCAACTTACTACCACAGAAATCAAATAAAACATAAATCTAATCGAGATGAATATCGTACTCGAAGACAAAAGTCTACTTTCCCATTAAGTGAGCCTAAATGTCATACAAGTGCAGCTCTTAAACATGGTGCTAGTTTAGGCCCAAGACTTTATAATAAAATTACAAACTATTTTCCAAATTTGAAATATTTTAAAATTGAAGTTTTTAAAAAAGAAATTTATAAAATTAGTCATGATATATAATATTAACAAATGTGAGTATTTTTTTTTTTACTTTTTATTTCTGCCGACTATATTCATGTTTTCACTGGATGTCACCGACTTCTGTCTGATTGTCAATTTATATAGCCTATATATATTTTTTTCTTCTTTTCTATTGTGTGTTAATTATCGTTCTGAATTAAGTTAATTAGTATATTTAGTAAACTTTATTTGTAAATTTTATGTTATAATATTGGCTAAGACCAGACTGTACACGGCAGTGGCTATTACGGTAGTGGCTAGAAACATTTTTGTTTTATAGTTTTAATTTGTACTCGCTAGCTAGCTAGTTAAATAAAATAAACAACAATAATAATAATAATAATAATAATTTTATTTATTTTTTTGGGTTATTTTACGACGCTTTATCAACATCTAGGTTATTTAGCGTCTGAATGAAATGAAGGTGATAATGCCGGTGAAATGAGTCCGGGGTCCAGCACCGAAAGTTACCCAGTATTTGCTCGTATTGGGTTGAGGGAAAACCCCGGAAAAAACCTCAACCAGGTAACTTGCCCCGACCGGGAATCGAACCCGGGCCACCTGGTTTCGCGGCCAGACGTGCTAACCGTTACTCCACAGGTGTGGACTAATAATAATAGTAGTAGTAGTAGTAGTAGTAGTAGTAGTAGTAGTAGTAGTAGTAGTAGTAGTAGTAGTAGTAGTAGTAGTAGTAGTAGTAGTAGTAGTAGTAGTAGTAGTAGTAGTAGTAGTAGTAGTAGTAGTAGTAGTAGTAGTAATGATGATAATATAATAGTAATGATGATAGTATAATAGTAATGATGATAATATAATAGTAATGATGATAATTTAATAGTAATGATGATAATTTAATAGTAATGATGATAATTTAATAGTAATGACGATAATTTAATAGTAATGACGATAATTTAATAGTAATGACGATAATTTAATAGTAATGACGATAATTTAATAGTAATGACGATAATTTAATAGTAATGACGATAATTTAATAGTAATAATGATAATTTAATAGTAATAACGATAATTTAATAGTAATGATGATAATTTAATAGTAATGATAATGATGGTGATTATAATAATAATGATGATTATCAGAATTTTCATTATTTATTTATTCATTTATTTATTTACTATTAATATTTGTGTGCTGAACAACAGCCAGAGGCAAATAATAATAATAATAATAATAATAATAATAATAATAATAATATAATAATAGTAATAATAATATAGTAATGATGATAATGATAACAATGATGGTGATGATAATAATAATAATAATTATGACGATAATCAGAATTTTCATGACAATAATAATAATAATAATAATAATAATAATAATAATAATAATGATAATAACAAATACATTACATAGGGCTAAGATTATCACACGAAGATTGAAATTGGTAACATTCATGTGACGATGTCGGTGGATATTGTATCCACTCTCTAATTCCGCCTGCCAAACCATTAACTCCCATGTGTCTCGACTGCTATTTGGGCTGCCTGAACAAAAATAACAGGCATGAGTCAGTCTGGCGTAGAAGAGCAGTCGGTTGGTCGGTATGCCCAAAACCACATTTTTTCGGCATCACAAATATTGGGAGCGTGAATTTTCATGAAAATCTAGAAATCTTTTTTTGCAGAATCGCAATCGTTTCTGTTCATGCTGCGTGTAATGAGAAAATAAGAAAGGATCCTAGAGAAAAATCTCAGAGAAAAGCCACTTGTACATGCAATTATCTTTAGCTCATTAAAGTTTGTAATGAAGTTAGTTATCATAATGGAAGTGTAACTGAGATGGAAGTTTACAGTAACGATGTCTTATCTGAGCGTGGATTTAATGTACACTAAATTAATTCGCAGGTACTACCGGTGCAATGTTTGCGCACCTCTTGATTTCTTCTCTTTGTTCGAGTCGCCACCTGCGAGCATTTTCCCTCCTGTTCTTCTATATGCATTGAAAGCATTAATCAACGGGGTCGCACTCCAATGCGAAGAATTCGTTTCCATCTTCTTTCGCCTCGAACGGAGCTGCAAAAAATCTGCCTCGTAATTTCTCTGAAAAGTCTGTGACTTCAGTTATATTAAAATATTCTCGAGGCCATTAATTCAGTGAAAGTTGCGTGTTTCTAATTTATATTAGATTTAAGGTTTCAGGCAATTTGCGGCCTCAAAATTCAGCATTCAGTATTAATGAAAATTATTAAGAAATAGAGTACTTCACACATATTTTATACGAACTAGTATACGTATTAGAACTAGTTAGAAATCTTGACGATTGGAAAACGTGACAGGGGATTACATGAAACGTTGTGCTGTCCGTGATTGTTATTGTGGACATAGTATAAGGATATTTGTAACTTGAAATAAATACTTTATATTTATTTTCTTTTGTTCTTCAACCAATCCAGTTGTTACGGATGTTACATTTTTACTATATTCAAACTCTCTATTTTTAAAATGAAATGACTTATGTAAACTTTTATTATTACAATAAATTTAGAGGATCAGTTTCATTTTACAGACATAGGACAGACAGGCAGATCATTTCAAACACGTTACAAAGAACACATCACAGGCATAACAAAATTAGAAAACACCTCTACATATGCCGAACACATCACAAATGCTAACCACACCTACAGAGGCATCAATACAGACATGGAAATACACACCAATGAAATTCTCAACACACAACTCAATTTCAGAACACACACACACTTTGACTCCACATTACACCAAACGAACACACCCTCACAGGAAACAAAACAAGAAGCGCCAAGACCAACAACGACGATTTCAGAGAATGGCCCATAATAGGTCGAAACATGTAAACCAGGTACGATACAATTTAACACAAGAAAGTCATATAATACATATTCCGAAGTGATACAGTGTTAAAAGTTGTGTAATCAAGATGTATAGAGAAAAAGTTGTTTGAATAAAATTTATTATTATTGCAGAAAATAAGGAAAAGATTGTCACGGATGTTACAAGATTTGTGAACTCTCTTCATACCCTATTAACAAAAAGTGTAAAACTCAGGTCTCTGCCCCAAGGAAAAATAATTTCATTCTCATAGTGTCCATGTGAAAGATAAGCAAATCTCACGGCATCCAATTAGTTCACAAAAACAAAATCGGTAAATATTTTATAGCCGTTTCTTCCATATCATGGACGTTACACATATTTTGTCATGCTTGTCACAGATGCGTTAATGTCACTCATTTTTCCAATTTAAAAAAAACTGTGACATTGCTAAGTAAAAATATTAACTTTAATTCTTTTTTTACAAATTCAAATATCTTGGAGCAACAGTAACAAATATAAATGACACTCGGGAGGAAATTAAACGCAGAATAAATATGGGAAATGCCTGCTATTATTCGGTTGAGAAGCTTTTGTCATCTAGTCTGCTGTCAAAAAATCTGAAAGTTAGAATTTATAAAACAATTATACTACCGGTTGTTCTGTATGGTTGTGAAACTTGGACTCTCACTTTGAGAGAGGAACATAGGTTAAGGGTGTTTGAGAATAAGGTTCTTAGGAAAATATTTGGGGCTAAAAGGGATGAAGTTACAGGAGAATGGAGAAAGTTACACAACGCAGAACTGCACGCATTATATTCTTCACATGACATAATTAGGAACATTAAATCCAGACGTTTGAGATGGGCAGGACATATAGCACGTATGTGTGGACCCAGAAATGCATATAGAGTGTTAGTTGGGAGGCCGGAGGGAATAAGACCTTTGGGGAGGCCGAGACGTAGATGGGAGGATAATATTAAAATGGATTTGAGGTAGGTGGGATATGATGATAGAGACTGGATTAATCTTGCTCAGAATAGGGACCGATGGCAGGCTTATGTGAGGGCGGCAATGAACCTCCGGGTTCCTTAAAAGCCGTAAGTAAGTAATAAAGTGCTCTTTTTTTCTTTTTCTTTTTGCCATATTATAGACCATTTAGCCGCAAAAAAGTTTCCGGGACACACCACGTGGAGGTAGGTCTATTTCTTATTGTACTGTTTTCGTTGTTTGTGTAGTCAATGACTCCATTAGTCATGTACTAATCATTTGCAAAATAAATGATGTTCACTTGAACTGTAAGATTGCTAATTATTATTAACACAAACTAATTAAAATAAATGGCAGAAAGAATAATATAGTACAGACTAAAAAGTTCCTTGATCCTGGAGCTCTGGAATTAGCAGTGCAGGCTCTCAAAATATTTCTTCAATAATAGCTCTTTGAAAAAGATACATAGACAGCTGACCTATCTATGAGTAAAAGCTGCGAACTTTAGGAAAACAAAAAGTGCCTATTACCTAGCCAAACCAATTAGATTCAGTGCTCATAAAACTTGTAAAATATTTTCTTTTTGAAAATAAAGCATAAGGATATTTAAATTTAAAGCCATATCTGTGTATTACACTCATCATCATCATCATCATCATCATCATCATCATCATCATCATCATCATCATCATCATCATCATCATCATCATCATCATCATCATCATATTCCAGGCACGAAATTAGGCCATTGTTGGCCTGTTTCGGTTCCAGCTATACAGAATCCAATAGACGTTTCTGTGGATGTCCAGGTCGTCGTCGTTCTTGAGGGTGGTATTTTAGTTTTTCTTGGGGTATCCGGCCAGCTTCTGTAATTTTTTCTTCTAATGGTTGCATGTTGAGTTCTGCAGTACATCCTCGTTCCTCTTGCGTCCAGAAGTGTGTATCCTGCAGTTCGTCGCAGATATTTCATTTCAGCTGCTCTTAATCTGCTGATATCTCTTTGTTTCAAAACCCAAATTTCGCTTCCATAGAGGAGAGTTGGTAGTGCAAGGGTTTTATATAGCTTCATTCTGGAATGTTTCTGTACTAAACTTGGTTTTAGGGTATGGTTTAGCAGTCCTAATATTTGTAAAAATTTGTTAATTTTTCTGCTTACATCATTCTCTCCTTCGTATGATATATTACATCCTAAGTGTGAAAAGGAATTTATCTGTTCTAAAATCACATTTTCGATAACAATTTTGGTTCGGATTAGGTTTGTACCTTCAAATGCCATTATTTTGTTTTTTTCTGGTGCAATCTTCATGCCATGTTCTTCTATGATTTCGTATTATACTAATAATAAACTAATATTTATATATATATAAAAAAAAAAAAAATTTTCGTTTGAATTCCTAGTGTACCCGGAATGGCTGTTATACTCGTAAAACGAAAAAAAATCTTGGTGACACGTGTTAAGATTTCTTGTGATAAAGATAGACTATTTCGCTATGAACTTTAATTTTAAGTTTGTAGTTCGACATTTATTTCAAGAAATAATCTCTGTCTGGCAGTATTCAAGAGAGAGTAACAAAAGAATATCTGATAAGAAAATTCTTCTCATAAATTGAAGCTGGTATTAAGCCCGTGCCTTTATAACTTAGGGGATTCCTCCCACCAAAGGTAAGGAATTGGGAAACCCTGTGGCTTACTTTCTCGGGAAATCTAGATTTAAGAGTACGATTCGACCTATGAGATACGGTTCCTTTCCCCGACCTCGGAATGGAAAGCTTCAATTCAACGCTTCCCGCGAAGCGAAGAACAAATCTCATATGGAAATGTAAAATTGTACGAGGCAAGATTCCCTGCCTGCCTGTCTGTCGCCGGGAGAGCCCAGGATTATTGGTTCATATATTCATTTCTTTGTTTTTTATATTCCTTTTCAATTCCATTCCTATGTTATTTTACTCTTTCGCAGTATCTTAGCATTTCTACCGTTACATAGTTTCCATTTATCGAATGTACCATAAACCGCTTTGTTAAAGAAACGACGTAATCTGATGTATAACGATCATTTTCATAATAAGCAGAATTACGTTCTAGACTCTGTGAAACCTGTTTTTAGTAGTAGGTTATTTTACGACGCCGTATCAACATCTCTGATTATTATTTAGCGTCTGAATGAAATGAAGGTGATAATGCCGGTGAAATGAGCCCGGGGTTCATCACCGATAGTTACCCAGCATCTTCTCATATTGGGTTGAGGGAAAACCCCAGAAAAAACCTCAACCAGATAACTTGCCCCGACCGGGAGTCGAACCCGGGCCTAACCGTTACACCACAGGTGTGCACGTGAAACCTGTTCCATGTTACTTTTATCTCTGTGCATTTGTGTGTAAAAGAGTCCCAAAAGTCAGTTAATAGAAGTATAATAGTGCAGTAATGCTTCTGTAGCAAATTTACTTTGCATAGTGAGATATTGTAGTACCTTTCCTTTGCAAGAACGTCGTTGGAAATACTCATTATTGTTTCAGCTGTTATATTAAAGAATATATTCTTGTTCGTTTCGGATTAAAAGTGACTTTCATACCCGCACTGGCATAATTTCTTTGTTGAATCACAATTTTTTTTTGCCAACCTCCTCCGTGCAACGCCCGAGTTGGTATAGAGAGAGTTCTCACGAATTCTTCACTGCGTTCACTGAAATAGTGAAACCTGTATATCTTACAATCACGTGGTGTCATAGCTCATTGGTATAATAATGGACTATTGATGAAGTGGTCCTCAGTTCAAACCGGTTTTCCAATTTTTTTTTCTTTGTTTAAATCTTAGTTGTTTCACATTATTATCAGAAAATAATTCAAGAAATTCATTTAATTTGTGTACATATTTTTTTAACAAAAAATAGTCATTTTTGAAATTATGCCTGCATTTGTTTTAACTGCTTTATTGATCGGTTGATATTGCTGCCGTATGACATCTATTGGGATGTCATTACCAATTGACGCTTATTGAAAGTGGGTGTTAAAATTACTTTTCGCATTAGTGTTAAATGTACTTTCTACACTAGTATTAAAATAATTTTCGCACTAGTGTTAAAAGTAATTTTTGCACTGATGATAAAAGTAATTTTCGCACTAGTGTTAAAGGTACTTTTCGCACAACTGTTAAAGGTACTTTTCGCACTAGTGTTAAAGTTACTTTTGCACTTGTGTTATAATAATTTTCGCACTATAATAGTACATTATGCAGCGAGCCTATAATGAAGGTAATTAAGAAGTGAGTATGGATATTTGTGAAACTCGCTTGCGCTCGTTTCATAATTTTCATACGAGCTTCTTAATTACCATTATAGGCGAGTTTCATACGACTTTTTATGCTCGACCATATTTCTAACTTGATATTATTAATTTTTTAGCAATGTCCCGTATGTTGTGAGATGTGCGCAGACCCGAAAGTATTGATTTTTTCCGAGGAACAGATGTCCACATTGACCTTGCTAGGCCATAAGAACCTACAGAGATAACATTGAAATTAAATTTAGACATTGAAAAACGATATGACAAATTGAATTTATTTGAATATTATTTACAATTAACGCTAATTATTATAGTAACAGAATATAACCTTGGACTTTTCGCTAATTCTCTTTCGATTGCATATCCGAGAATAATCGATACTTGCGGTTTTATAACGGTAGAAAGCTGACCTGTCATTGGCTGAACAGTTGTAACCTGAGTCGTCATTGGCTGAAAGACCTGACCTTTAATGAGTAGGTGTACTTTAATGACATGCATTAAAGGTCTGCTACCAGATGTATAATTACTACATTTCGACATGGTCGAGCATAAAGGTACTTTTTACACTAGTGTTGTAAGTACTTTTGACATTACTAGTATATTACGATGCAAGGTTGGGAAGTGTTTTTTTACAAAATCGAGGAAAAGTTTGAAAAATGAGCAGATCGAGGTTTTAAATTTCCGAGATTTTGTAATGCACTTCACAAACGTGTATTGCACTACATTTCTTGCATGATAATATTTTTGAAATTTTAAATACAATATATTTTTCATTGGAAATTTAGAGCAATATTATTCCAAAGCATTTCTCAAAACTACACTATAATGGCAACTAAGTAACAATAAGTGCACTGTAATAGGTCTATTTCAGTATAGTTTTATATTATGAAGAATTGTTTCCCTAGCAACAAGTTTCTGTTTGGGAATTCTAACTTTCAGGGCCTAATAACAATAGCTTTATGTGCAACAGAAAACATGATCGTGCAAAAAGGTACTACTAGTGTTAAAATAATTTTCGCACTAGTGTTAAAGTTACTTTTCGTAATAACATTATAGGCCTACTTTTCGCAATAGTGTGTTAAAGATACTGTTTGCAATAGTGTTAAAGGTACTGTTTGCAGTAGTGTTAAAGGTACTGTTTGCACTAGTGTTAAAGTTACTTTTTGCACTAGCGTTAAAATAATCTACGCATTAGTGTTAAAGGTACTTTTCGCAATAGTATTATAGGCCTACTTTTCGCAATGGTGTTCAAATACTTTTCGCATTAGTGTTAAAGTTACTTTTCGGACTAGTATTAAACTACTTTACGCATTAGTGTTAAAGGTACTTTTCGCAATAGTATTATAGGCCTACTTTTCGCAATGGTGTTCAAATATTTTTCGCATTAGTGTTGAAGTTACTTTTTGCACAAGTGTTAAAATACTTCACGCATTAGTATTAAACGTACTTTTCGCAATCGTATTACAGGCCTACTTTTCGCAATGGTGTTCAAATACTTTTCGCATTAGTATTAAAGTTACTTTTTGCACTAGTGTGAAAATACTTTACGCATTAGTGTTAAAGGTACTTTTCGCAATAGTATTGCAGGCCTACTTTTCGCAATGGTGTTCAAATACTTTTCGCATTAGTGTTAAAGTTACTTTTTGCACTAGTGTTAAAATACTTCAGCATTAGTGTTAAAGGTGCTTTTGTGCGAGATAGTGCGTATTTGCTTGGTTTCCGCACAAAACCAATCCGCGGAAAGTCTAAAATTCCACATTCAGTATTCCCAACCTAACACACATAACAATTTCCCTCTTCTTACCGCTTAAGTGACATATTGATTTTACTGCTTTAGGCTTTTAACATATTATTTTTAGAGACGTTCAATATAGTAATAATTATAAATTGGAAACTTACCACTGAAATTTCACCTAAATTGCACTGTTAATTATTGTTTTTAAATATTTGAAAAAATTAAGTAAACTCTACAACTTGCCGAATTTATTACTGCAATATGTTATATAAATAATATTGTTAAAATATTAAAATGAAAAATAAATCATTACATAACCTTACCGTTTGTTTTAAGTTCGCATTTATAGACTGCGGGGGGGGGGGGAAGACAGACGTATATCACGGCCTGCTGGAGTATAGTAAACACAGAAAATACTTTAAAGCAACAATGTTGAAGATAGATATTTTTGTTTTGCAAATTTGCCGTCATTTAACAGAAACCAAGATGGAGATTTCATTGCAACTAATTAGGAATTCCTCTTTCAGGTATGTAATAAACGATCTTCTCACAAAATAACGTAAGATACACGAGCGGTAAGTTTTGTTTCAATTCTCGGAAATTAAAAAAGCTCAATTACGTTTCGCTTTTTCAAACTTTTCCTCGAACATGAAAACTTCAACATACCGCTCTTGTAACGCATATTACTATTTGCACTAGTGTTAAAATACTTTGCACAGATGTCCAAAATATGCACATATATGCACGAATAATTATGTGCCAATCACCTTAATTAAACATGAAATATATAATTACAGACGTGGACAAATTATTAGACTAAAACGTTTTCTTGGAAACATAATATAATTTGTCGCATCAACTATCAGTATAATTCACAGAGTCTGTATTGTTGTAAATATGATTGTTTACATCTTCTGGTATATTTTTCCAATGGTTAAGTATATTTTTCTCTGGCTATGTTGGTACTACTGGTGTTTTAATTATATACTGCAGAAGATATTCTCCCATGGCCTGCAAGAAGACCGGACATGAACGAAATTGAAAATCTGTGATCTATACTGAAGAAGAAAGTGAACAAAAAGAGGCTTACAACAAAACATGGACTCATTTAAGCACTGTCTGATATCTGGCTAAATGATGCTAATATTAAAAAAGTGTCAAACTTTGGTTTCCAGCATCCCTGACAAAATCAACGTATTAATAAAAATAAGGGAATGTTCACAAAATATTAGTAACCTCAAGACTCAAATTTCTGTTCATTATATCTGTGCAGAATGCATTTTTGTTCATTATTTCTACCGATAAATACAGCTTCGTTGTACATATAATTAATTTAGTCTAATAATTTGTCCACGTCTGTACTAAATTTCATTAAGATATATAATTTCGATGCAGGTGTGTAGTTGCACATTTTTCTCATCACTCGTTATTTTCCTACTGAAAAATTAACAATTGCCTTAATAAATTTATTTGCTTTGGCAAAAAAGAAAATCATTACCACAAATTTACGTTGCTACTAAAACGTCGGAGTACTTGAATGAACTATAATCTTATGGTGTTGATGAAGAAAATATAAATATTTACAGATATATCTAAAAAAATATAGAACTGATTTTCGTTCGTTCATCTAGTACTTCCAACTTAATATTTCACAGGCAATTCACACTTCAATATTCGCAGTGCATCTGCTAATGGCCGCGTGTCCAAGCCAGTGACAGTGTAATCCACGATTGTTTTCCACACTCGGCGGAGTATTAACCTGAATTATTTCACGTGACGTGTGATAACGGTGGCCATTATTGAAGAGGGAGTTAAAATTTCAGCAGAATGTGCACCCCACATCTCCGCGTATTTCAACACATTCTTACGGTTAATGACATAGAGGGAGATAACGCGCTTTTGGCCTGCGTTCAAATATTCTCCATCACACACAGCCAGGATTCCTGCAACTAAGGTAAAAGCGAACAGATAAAGTCTACAACATGAAATAAAACGAATGGATAAAAACCACGTACAAAATTAGTGGATTTACATTAGATGTGAACTACTTCAATAGGACTGACTAATGAACTTTCTTACGTTAACGTCATTATTTCCATTTATATGTACATTTGCATATTTGCGGAGGGTTTTGAGAGTTTTAACCTCCCCGGAAAAAGGATGTAACATCAGATTCTTTAAATATATGATATAGGTGGAAATAGTATATTACGATACAACAGCCGTGGCGAAAATGTGACTCACGAGCACATTGTGGATCGCAATGATAGCTGTGCATTTCCCTTGCTTCCTAGCTCCCCCAAACCCCACTCTCTCACTCACTGGAGTCACACTTCGTTCCATTTGTATTTGTCTCTGACGTGCGAGTGGCGTATCGTCGCAATGTCTTTCTCGAAACATGTACCTCTACAAAACGAAAGTTTCAAGTAGGATGGGAGGACGCATTTTTTTACAGCCAATATGATGAGAATATTAAATGTATGATTTGTTCACAAGTATTACGAGGAAAACGGTTGTATGATATAAAACGGCATTATAAGTTACTACACGTTATTGATGAAACATTAAAAGGTTAAATATTATTATTATTATTATTATTATTATTATTATTATTATTATTACCATTATTATTATCATCCCTGTACGTCGATTCTTTTTCAGCAGATGTACGAATAATGCGGTTAGATCTTCAATTTAAACTCACAGATTTACAATGTGATGTTAAATGAAAGCTAGATGTAAGAACTTGACAAATGTTCAACCTTTCAAATCTTTGCCAAAAAAATAAATATCCGAAGCTTCGTTCTTTCGCTTGCTCTTTTGAAGCCAAACTTACGTTTGTGAAAAATTATTTTCAACAATGAAAATAGTAAAAACCAAATTTAGATCACGACTGACAAATGCCTTCGTGATCAACTACGACTGGCAGTAAGTGACATAATTCCTGATTTTGAAACCCTGTCGCAGAGACATTCTGAAAACAGTTAATAGGTTGTGATAATGTGTCCAATGATTTCTTGTTCATTTCATTCTAAACATTAGTTTGTAACCTTATACTCTATAAAATTATATTTAAGTGCTTGACTTAAGGAAAATGAAAATCCGTTAATAAGTCAGACAGTTGCTCCACTTCCCCTTCGGGTGCCCGCCTCCCTCCATAGGCGCTATGCACGTTGCAGGTTACACAGTGGCTCTGCACACGATCGCATTTTCGCCACGGCTGCGATACAAGATTGGGGAGTGCTTTTCACAAAATTGAGGAAAATTTTCAAAAACCAGCACTTCACAAACGTGCATTGTACAACATTTTTTGCGCGATATTATTTTTAAAACTGCAAATACAATATAATTTGCATTGAAAATTTAGAGCAATTTTATTCCAAAACTGGATGGTAACTAAGCAACAATAAGTGCACTGTAATGAGTCTATTTCAGTATAGTTTTATGTTATGAAGAATGGTTTCCTAGCAACAAATATCTCTGTGGGAATTATAACTAGCGTATAGATAATTATACAGTATGGACGCTTCGCGTCAGTACCGTTGATATAGCAGGACTGATTTCAATGACCTTCAAACCAGTTTGAGCGTGAGATTCTGCTTTCTCCCTGGAGTTGGCACTGATATCACACCAGCTAGCAGTCGACACAACGGAAATATAACACATACAATTAATACATCTAGGTATATTATTTACTCAAATAAAATAAATTGGACCGATAAAATAATAAGTCCGTCATTAACTGTATAATCTAGAATCTAGAGTTCCTTTATAATGAGAGTTGAGACGTAGACCCCAACAACAATTAAAATATGTAATGATTTGATAGCGCTGAAAATGGGAAAACAATACTCCTATGAGAAGTAAAACCATATACTTACTTACTGGCTTTTAAGGAACCCGAAGGTTCATTGCCGCCCTCACATAAGCCCGCCATCGGTCCCTATCCTAGCAAGATTAATCCAGTCTCTACCATCACACCCCACCTCCCTCAAATCCATTTTAATATTATCCTCCCATATACGTCTCGGCCTCCCCAAAGATCTTTTTCCCTCCGGTCTCCCAACTAACACTATATGCATTTCTGGATTCGCCCATACGTGCTACATGCCCTGCCCATCTCAAACGTCTGGATTTAATGTTCCTAATTATGTTAGGTGAAGAATACAATGCGTGCAGTTCTGTGTTGTGTAACTTTCTCCATTCTCCTGTAACTTCATCCCGCTTAGCCCCAAATATTTTCCTAAGAACCTTATTCTCAAACACTTTTAACCTATGTTCCTCTCTCGGAGTGAGAGTCCAAGTTTCACAACCATACAGAAGAACAGGTAATATAACTGTTTTATAAATTCTAACTTTCAGATTTTTGGACAGCAAACTGGATGATAAGATCTTCTCAACCGAATAATAACACGCATTTCCCATATTTATTCTGCGTTTAATTTCCTCCCGAGTGTCATTTATATTAGTTACTGTTGCTCCAAGATAAAACCATATACCTATATTATATATAAATATTAAACGAATTTGATACATAATTTTGTAATGTATTATATTATTTTGTAATATAATTTATTGGATATTAAATATAAACAATTATATTATATTTCTAAATTATAGACATCAGCTCAAAGAATTTGAGTCACCACAAGGGTCCTGAATACAAATAAACATGTACAATATAATGTGATGTGATACATTAAAGAAAAAAGAAAGTTAATTGTTGAAGGCAAATATAAGTGGATTAATTGAAATAGAGATGATGATGTAATATTTGAATGCAATCCTTGGTAATATTTATAAGGACAGACATTACATAATCAGAAGGAATGTGAAGTTTCTTAAGATATTTCCATGTGAATTTATTTGTCACTGAGAAATAAGGAAAAGCTGTTAACTTGAATTTATTTGAAGCAAAGCGTTACTGGATTGTGCAATAAGGTAGGCGATGTTTGGATCCTGTGTCTCAACTCTATTCTCAATTATTATCTTAGCGTGTGCTCGATTACACTAACCTCTATGTAAATTGTATGCCTTTTCTGTATAATGTGGTGTCTGTGAAGAAGTTATAATTGAATGAATGTATGAATTTTATTGTTGCTAATGTGTTGGTTGTAGGAGAGAGTGATTTAAAAATTTTAATTCACTAGTGAATTAAGAACTTCACTGCTGTGAATAAAGCCATAAGGTTGCTAAGGACTGTGAAGTGAAGAACAGTTTGTATACCAGTAATGGATAAAAATGTTTATGTTAATCGTGTTGTGACGATCTTGGTAATAAGTACATCATCTCTGAGTTAGAAGTTATGGGGTTATTGATTGTAGCGAGAGGAACAAAATTCCTAAGGAGACGCTTGACTTCTTGACAAAAATAAAAGCTCCTGTTGCTATTTTCCAGAACATAGCTGACTCCGGACTCGCGGTAGCGTCGCGGTTAAAACGTGAAGCTGCAAGCCGAAAGGTCGCGAGTTCGATTCCGATTGGGATCATGGATTTTCCCATTGATATAATCCTTCCAGCCACACTATGGCCCCGGGGTCTATTCAGCCTCTAACAGAAATGAGTACCAGTAGCATTTCCTTGGGGGTAAAGGCGTTGGACACGTAGGACTAACATCCCTACTGTCATTAAATGCCGATTGTCTGTAAACGCGGGAATCTTTATCTCTCGCCAGCTTCTGGGCAGATTTGGCCTGTCATTGTGTTGACTTTTATAGCTGACTCAGTATTGAAGAACTCGTAATTATTAGACATCATATACTCGTATATCCTGTTATTTGCATCAAGTTTCAAATTATTATTTAGTAGGCAGACAGCGTCCACTTAGTTACTGTCAATATAAAGCATTTTAAAATTAATTTCCTTATTTGTCTTTCGTATTGCTCAGCACGAATCGATTAGGAAGCTGATCATATTGAATTTCTAATTGGGGCAGCTATCTAAGTGGATTCTATCTCGTCGTTCAGTGTATTGATGAGATAGGATTAATCTTTGTATACCTTTGCTGCCTTGGTGGTCTAATGGTTACTTCATTAAAGTGCATTCTTCTACATAATTCATGTGAATTGTTACTGTGACCACTATTTTGTATTATAAATTTACTGTTGCTTATTGGTTATAGAACATGTATTTTGATGCCAACTATAACCCTAATACACCTCAGGGTGAAATAGGGTTTATTAAATTAGATAATAAATAATAATAATGGTTACTACGGTACAATAGCAGTTGAATCAGATGTTCTCGGGTTCAAAACCAGTTAGGAGCGATTGAATTTAAAGGGCGGTAAAATCGTTAGAATAACTTCTGAGAAGTCGTGTCATATATTTGCGGTACATGAAAGCATCCAGTTTCACATAGAACGCTCCAGGCGAAATACTCGTAATTTCTCTACCACGTTGAATGTTGATGCTTAAAAATATGCGCAGTTGAAACTATACAGACAGGATGTTTCAGGGCTGGTGTTACTAACTTTCAGGGATGATGGGGAAGGGCACATGTATCAATTTGAGATAAGGAACTCTGGTCCGGAAATGACTGAGTCGAAAGTTATAAGCAAAAATAGTTGTGTGGAAATGGAATTGTAATTTGGTACCACGTGCCCTCCTTTCCTTAACCTTTGGAACAGTCGTGGAAAGATGGTATGGACCGGATGTCTCCTACGTGGGTACTTGTCCCTTGTCTTGTACTTGTCCTGTAACGTGTCTGCGGTTGATCCTGCATCGCGCTGACCAGGTGATCAGCATGTACAGTACAATTAGTTCAACATTTTGTAGATTATTTTGTTTATTACTTCGCAGAATAATAATTTAAAACAATTACATTTTTAACTATTTATGTTCCGATATAAAAAAATAAAAGGAAAGATGGCGTTGACAAAAAAGTATCAAAATTACAATTGATGTGCGGCACCATCCATCTAAGGGCTATACTACACGAACGTTAAAAATGTTGCGTTGACAGGCGTTGGTAACGCATGAAAAATGTAATGGATGTTATACAAGTTGCATATGTAGCTCTGCTATGTGTTCAATTTATAAGTCTGTCTCAAAAAAAAAAAAAAAAAAAAAAAAAAAAAAAAGGAGATGTTGAATTTATCCCGCAAAAATTAAGAGACATTCGACAGAAAAGTTTTATAATGTACTGCATTTGAAAATCACCGACAGTGCCCCCAACAAGTTTTTTCTCTATTACAGAATGTCAATAAAACGTTTTTATGATCTTTTGAATTTAATTTCTCATACAATTAGGAAAACTGATACTGTAATGTGGAAATCAGTTCCTGTCGAAAAGCTGCTTGTAACATTAAGGTAAGAAATAAAATTTACCTTAATTTGTAATGATTATATTTTTATTTTATGCATAATATGTTGAAAATTAAGAACATTACAAGTTGCAGAAAATGATTATATTTTCATTTTATACATAATATGTTGAAAATTAAGAACATTAGGGGAGAGTCGGGTAGTATCGGACATCGGGTAATATCGGACAGTGAGTTTCTTTCATCTACCACACGATGATAGTACCTGATTGACATGGTTACGTTTCTGTGATGTCGCATAGAGAAACGTAACCATGTCATTCAGGTACTACCATATGGTGGTAGATGAAAGAAACACACTGTCAGATACTACCCTATGTCCGATACTACCCGACTTTCCCCTACATGCTGCAAAAATCAGTACTGACTGAAATCAACAATGAACTCACAATCATTTGAACCATCGGCAATAACACTCAACGGCGATATATCTGACAATTGGGACATTCTTGATGTTGCCCGTTGCTCGACAAGCAGGTTTTTGAACACTTCAGAAACTTTGAAACGGGCTTCAATTGCAAGCTCTGGAAGTAAATTGTCCATGATTTTGACAGATGATAATAGGAAAGCTTTGTTTCCATTATTGTCATTCTCTCTGATAATATATATTTTTGTAATATCCCTTGTTGCAGTTACTAGAATATTTTCAGATTTTTCTTTTCTTCCTGTCCCTGTCGAGCGAAGAGATGGTCCCGATTTTGTTTGGATATCGTTTACATTACTCTCATGACCCGAAGTAGCCTGAGAAATAATACCATCCGATATGTCTTCTTGTTTAGGTGGAGGTATTGTATATTCGAAATGGTTTCATTCTCACCAAGAGTAGGTAGTAAAAACTGCATTTGCTTCACAATATCCAGTCTGTTATTGACGTTGCGTTGGTGACGCACATGTAGTATGAATACGTTTGCAAAAGATGGCGTTGCCAACGCAGACCTCTGCGTTGAAACTTCTCAACGTCGAAGCAATGCAACCAAACGCACCATTTTTAACGCTTGTGTAGTATTGTCATGCAATTATACAAGCAATCATATTACCAAAAACTAAGTTCGTATAAAAGAACGTTTCTCAACGCAACGTTTTTAACGTTCGTGTAGTATAGCCCTTATACTGAAAAATAAAACAAGGAAATCTGCTAGAATGAAGTTCCACAAAACGATGGTTACACCTGTCTTCTTATACGATTGAGAAACATGGGTTCATTTGAACAGTATTCTTATTAAAGTACAAAGTGCTGAAATGGCTTTTTTAAGATAAACCAAGGATTCACAAGATTATATTACATAAAAAATGAAGGCATACGGAAAAAATTACAAATTTATGTACTTAATGATAAAATAAAGGAATGTTGTGAGAACTGGTTTCAGCACGTGAATAGAATTTCGGAAACAAGACTACCCAAAATATTGTTTATATCCAAAGCAACAGGGACAAGGGACATGGGACGACCAAAGAGATGTTGGAAGGAGAAACTGTGAACCGAGAACAGGCGAATGCGCCTATCCCGTGAAGTGGAGAAGAAGAAAAACAAGAAGTAACCATGAAATGAAGCATATTTAATATAATATGTTTAATTTTTTTACGACGGTGAGATTAGGGTAAGGATTTGCCATGGATTACTTGACATTCGCTTTACATTTGGAAAAAATTAGGAAAAAAACCAAAGCGAAATTCTAACCCAGGACTAACGAAATCTCGGGTCAAGAGATCATCTCGTTATTCCTGAACTACGTCGGTGACGAGGTTTCACATTACTTTTCATATTACTTTACAAAAAATTACATTATTTTACTTTTAATTAGAAAAGTTTAACAGTTTTTATGATGCTGTGAAGAAAATTCGCAGAAAAATAAGTAAATTATTTAAATGTGATAGATTTATGTCCCGGGTTCGATACCCGGCCCCGGGAAGAATTTTTCCCTCGAAATTATTCAAATAAACTTTACAGGGAGTTAACCTGAAAGCTTGATTTGCATACTACACGTGACTGTTCGTTAACAAAAAACCACAATTTAAGTCACACAGAGTTAGTGTGCACTCAATGTTGGTTTGCTTGACGGTTGTCAGCCCACTTTGAGGACTGTGGATACAGAGGGGAAAATTGGATCGGTGTCTGGTAGAGTTCCTGGATAGCTCAGTTGGTAGAGCGTTGGTACGTTTAACCAAAGGTCCCGGGTTCGATACTCGGCCCGGGAACAATTTTTCCCTGGAAATTGTTCGAATCAACTTCAACTTTACAGGCAGTTATACCTGAAAGCTAGATTTGCATAATACACGTCACTGTTCGTTAACAGAAAACCACAATTTAAGTCACACAGAGTTAGTGTGCACTCAATGTTGGTTGCTTGACGGTTGTCAGCCCACTTTGAGGTCTGTGGATACAGAGGGGAAAAAATTGGATTGTGTGTGGTAGAGTTCCTGGGTAGCTCAGTTGGTAGAGGGTTGGTACGTTTAACCAAAGGTCCCGGGTTCGATACCCGGCCCCGGGACAATTTTTCCTTCGAAATTATCCTTACTGTATGTACAGAAATTTAAAAGGATTTTTCTAGTCACACCAAGGTTTAAGTGGTAAGTATCGGTTTGTTCAAGCTCTATAAAACTGTGTACTTTTCCTTCTACATTTTCATATTGTTTGAGCAGTACGTTAAAATTACTAGATACAGTAAACTTTTATACTACCATGCAAACATAAAGGTTAAGGATTTTTTTTTTAGATTTTCATTTTATTCGAACCGTAAAACAAGAACAAGCAAGACCTGCTAGGATCATGTCAAGGATTTATATGACCGCGTTTAAAGTTGTGTGGTCGACTTTAAAATCCAAAATTTACACTGGAAGAAAATTTACATGGTTGACTGACAGTTCGTTCCTTTTTACAACAGTTACAGTAATGTGTTTGTTCGTGCAATTTATTTTGTAGTGTTTTGGTGAATATATCGTGGAGTAACTTCAATACATCTACTGGAAAAGTAACTTACTTTGGAGTAAAAGTGAGGGATAGGACTCCTGCCATGTTTACTTTCTTTTCATGACCTCGACTTCCTTCAGTTGCGTTGTAAATTACGGGCATAAACTTGTTTATATTCGAGTTTATAGTAACTAGAAAATAACAGAAGTTTCATCTACAGGGTTATTCAGAAGTCAGAATACTTTTGCAGCTTTATTATAAATAGTATTTATATAATATAAGAACACCATTTCATTCAGAAAAAGAGAGTTCGTTTATGTGAAAAATGGTTAAACAATTAGGTTATGATCACAGTTTTATTGCTGAATCATTAAGTTTCCCTTCCAGAATCTGCAAAAATGTTTCGAATGTCTGGAATAATTTAGGGTTTCAGTTTTTTAACATTAATATTCAAAATATTTATGGTTCGGCAACGGTTGCCGAACAACGATATTTAGGGTTATTCTTACGAAGTTTTATGATTTCACATGTTTTCAGTAGGAAACTTAACAGTCAATTGAAAGTTATTGAACGATAGGTTTTACTGACTAACTATCAGAAAAATATCTACTAGATAAAAATGTTGAATATGAAACTAAATGCGTATACTATTAAAGACTAGCCACCGGCGGAGCTCAGTAGGCTAAGGCGCATGCCTACCGATCCAGAGTTGCGCTCGGGCGCGGGTTCGATTCCCACTTGGGCTGATTACTTGGTTGAGTTTTTCCGAGGTTTTCCATAACCATAAGGCAAATGTCAGGTAATCTATGGCGAATCTTTGGGCTCATCTCTCCAAATACCAACTCGCTATCACAAATTCCATCGACGCTAAATAACCTCGTAGTTGATACAGCGTCGTTAAATAACGAAGTAAAAAACAATTAGAGACTGAGCATGAGTTCAATGTCTTTCAGGGGAGTGCTAGAATTTTGTATATTTAAAATTTTTCTTTATTTTATATGTTTCTGCATATAGTGTGTTAGTTGAACCCTTGAGGGGAAAAGACCTCTGGGGAGGCCAAAGCATAGCTGGGAGAATAATATTATAATAATAATAATAGTAATAATAATAATAGTAATAATAATAGTAATAAAATAATAATAATATAGTAATAATAATAGTAATAATAATAGTAATAAAATAATAATAATAATAATAATAATAATAATAATAATAATAATAATAATACAGTAACAGTAACGGAGGTGGGATATAATGGTAGGGACTGGATTAATCTTGCTTAGGATAGGAACCGATGACTGGCTTATGTGAGAGCGGCAAGGAACCTCCGGGTTCTCTAAAAGCCATTTGTAAGTAAGTAAGTATGAATAAGTCTTAAGATTTAACAATATGATTGCTCGTTACTTGGTTCAATACAGTATGATAAGCGTCTGTGCAAAATTTATTCAAATTGAACTTTCAGTTTCCGAGGAAAGGGACATCGAAGATTATGAAACGTCATTTTGAGAAAAACTGTGATAAAAATCAATTTTATTACTAGTGCTATATAGACTAATATGCTTTAAAAACATGTCATTTAAATAATAATAATAATAATAATAATAATAATAATAATAATAATAATAATGATAATAATAATAATAATAATAATAATAATAATAATTTATTTATTTTATTTATTATTAATATTTGTGTGCTGAACAACAGCCAGAGGCCAATTATAGTTCAGCACAATACACAAACAGAAGATGCAAAAGTACGAAAATGAATAAATAAATAATATCTTAAAATAAGAAAGAAATACATAAATAAAGTTGAGAACAAGAACAGTAAATATTAATAATCAAAATGAAAGTATACTTTAAAAGGATCTAAATTGTGCCCATGCAAATTGGCATATTTTATGCATTTACAGACTGGAGAAAGTGATTTTGAATTTCTGTTATAATTTTTTTTTTGAAATCTTAAAGCCTTTGTAGGAATACGAAGGCTGATATTGTTTATGATAGACTCACAATCAATATCAGCCTTGATCACTTTGCAAAAAAATTGATAATCAAGATTTTGACGTCTAGAATAAAGGCTACTCACTCTGAGAGAGGAACATAGGTTAAGGGTGTTTGAGAATAAGGTGCTTAGGAAAATATCTGGGGCTAAGCGGGATGAAGTTACAGGAGAATGGAGAAAGTTACACAACGCAGAACTGCACGCATTGTATTCTTCACCTGACATAATTAGGAACTTGAAATCCAGACGTTTGAGATGGGCAGGGCATGTAGCACGTATGGGCGAATCCAGAAATGCATATAGAGTGTTAGTTGGGAGACCGGAGGGAAAAAGACCTTTAGGGAGGCCGAGACGTAGATGGGAGGATAATATTAAAATGGATTTGAGGGAGGTGGGGTATGATGATAGAGACTGGCTTAATCTTGCACAGGATAGGGACCGATGGCGGGCTTATGTGAGGGCGGCAATGAACCTTCGGGTTCCTTAAAAGCCATTTGTAAGTAAGTAAGTAAGAATAAAGGCTACAACAGTTAAAATATTTACATTTAGTCTCATAATTGAAGTCAGAGGAATTGGGTATAAATCGAAAAGCACATAAGGAAATAAATTTCTTTGAATATTTTCCAATTTCACTGAATTAGTTGAAGTAATGGAATTGCAGGCTACAGATGCATATTCAAGTTTAGATCGAACCAAAGTAAAGTATAGAATTAATAGAGAGTCTGGAGTAGAAAAAGAATAAGTTATAATAATAATAATAATAATAATAATAATAATAATAATAATAATAATAATAATAATTATAATGGTTTTATTTAACCTGGCAGAGTTAAGGCAGTGGTGGTGGTGGTGGTGGTGGGTGGGTGGGTGGGTGGGTGGGTGGTGGTGGTGGTAGTAGGTTTATTTTGCCTGGCAGAGTTAAGGCCATGAGGCCTTCTCTTCCACTCAACCAGGTTTCAGTAATATACATGAAATACAAAATTAGATTATAAAACAACACAAAAGAAAATATCTTAGAAATTGCATAAAATATAGTAGAAAATTACAATAGTCAAGATCAGTTACATAATATAAAATTACAAATAGTCAAGATCGGTTACATAATATATAAAATAAAGTAGAAAATTACACATAATCAAAATCAGTTACATAACATAAGGGGAATATACACACTCACACACACACGCACACACACACACACACAGTTTATAAGATCTAAAATGCTCGAGATAAATTCGACGATTAATTCACTTGAGATATATTATACAGATAATATAGTAATAGGAGAATACATATGGGTTACAAGACATAAAATGTTGGTTAGCAAAGTCGTACTAAATGGCATACAAATACAAATGATTAAGTAATATATCAAGATAATAAAAAAGAGAAGAAAAAAAAGAAGAAGAGAGAGGAGAAAAAAAATAACAACTTGGTCATTTAAGACTATTTAGAAACTTCCGCAAGAGTCTAGTTCTGTTCATTGAGGCCGTAAGGCCTTCTCTTACACTCAACCAGGATTAAAACTTGCTTACACAGTTGAACCTTATTGATAATAATAATAGTAATAATATATTTATTCTGGTGGTGTTAAGACCATCAGGCCTTCTCTTCCACACTATAAATGTCGTAAGTGATAACTTTAATAGGTAGTCTACATAAATACATTTTTTTTTCGTTTAGAAAAAAGCGGCAAATTTAATTGAATTAAAAGTGAAAAGTGCCGCCATATATTGTCGTTCAGTCTTCAACCTCCGTTTAACCCGCTATGCCCAACATTTTTACATCGCTCTTCCATAAATTTATTCGGAGTCCCTAGTCTTAACTGTAAGTCTATATTTTAATGCGGAACATTTATAATATTATAAATGATATTCTGTAGTGCAACTTTAACTTAAGATATATGTGCCTGAAGTGATTTTAATGAAAAGGATAGAAAGTAGTACAAACAAGAAATTGATGTTGTACAAGAAGCTTCTTGAATACAGATGCACTCAGATAGTTCTATTTACATTTGTCTGTTATGCATCTTAAGTATGCCGCGTCTGAAACAACTGCGATATGCAAGAAGAGATAGTTGCATAACTAACATTAATGTATTCAGTTCTCTGCACTCTGAATAATAGAGGAACATGGATGAGTTACACAGAGGAGTCGTTAATGAGTCTCGTACTTCAGCACCCAGACATAATAGAATTGAAAGTAATGGGAATCTCGTTCCATTAATTTGTGGTACTTGGTTTAAAGCTACACTTTATGAATGAGCTATTGTAATTTCTTGACAACTGTTATGTCAGACTGCTGTAACAACGCTTTCGCATGCATTAAGAATAGATGAAGTTACAAGCAATTTTCTTTTCTTTTTGTGAATAAATAGCATTTTGGACTTGTATAGGCTATGATATATGATATATTTATGCTCGACCATGCCGAAATGTATTAATTATACACCTGGTAGCAGACCTTTAATGCATGTCATTAAAGTACACCTACTCATTAAAGGTCAAGTCTTTCAGCCAATGACGACTCAGGTTACAACTGTTCAGCCAATGACAGATCAGCTTTCTACCGTTATAAAACCGCAAGTATCGATTATTCTCGGATATGCAATCGAAAGAGAATTAGCGAAAAGTCACGGAGGCTGGAAATCCAATACTGTCGCAGAAGGTTATGTTCTGTTACTATAATAATTAGCGTTAATTGTAAATAATATTCAAATAAATTCAATTTGTCATCTCGTTTTTCAATGTCTAATTTAACTTCAGTGTTATCTCTGTAGGTTCTTATGACCTAGCAAGGTCAATGTGGACATCTGTTCCTCGGAAAAAATCAATACTTTCGCGTCTGCGCACATCTCACAACATACGGAACATTGTTCAAGGTCAGATACAAAGAAAATTAATAATATCAAGTTAGAAATATGGTTGAGCATAAAAAGTCGTATGAAACTGGCCTATAATGGTAATTAAGAAGCTCGTATGAAAATTATGAAACTCGCTTGCACTCGTTTCATAAATATCCATACTCGCTTCTTAATTACCTTCATTATAGGCTCGTTGCATAATGTACTATTATTCGTCTATCATATATCTGTAAGACAGACCTATTACAATTCTATATTACCCCAGCTCTGTCTCACTTTACAATTTTAATCATCTGTGCCAAGTCTCACAACTAAAAAAGAAACAAAAAAACACACACATACACACTACAAGATCAATTTAATACACCATTACTTTTAACTTTCTCTTCCCATTTCATCTCCATTATCATTAAAAATTTTCCCCATTTATTTAACTCTTTTATATCACTTAATATTTTAGGAGAAAAATTCGCTCCGGCGTCGGGGATCGAACCCGGATCCTTGGTTCTACTTACCAAGCGCTCTGACCACTGAGCTACGCCAAATTCAATCCACAGCACGGGATCGAATTCTCCTCCTTCAATGTTTCCCTTTGTGGCCTGACTCCAAGTTAGGCATTATGTTGACGTGTATCCAATGTCAACTGCTATTATACTAGGAGCGCACTCAGCTGAGTGACTTGTTGGCCGGGAATCCGCAGTTATTATGCACTGCTAGCTAAGAGAATATTATAGATATATAACTCCAGAGTGTGATAGACGTAGTTCGAATCCTATCTGGAAAGGAAACTTTTTTTTTTTCTTATTCAAATTTATTCCCAATACTTTTCGATTGCAGCGATATTGTACTACTTAATTAACTTATTATTTCCAGAACATGAATTCTACCAGATTATTTTCTAACGGTTTACGAAATGGGATAGATCAGCAGTCGAAACTACAACAATTTCAATAGATTACTCGCTATTGATTATTCCGTCGGTCCGGTTTTTTTTGCCACTACTGTACGGCCAAGTTTAATTTCACAAATCAGCCATGCACAGTCGGTATGATGGTGCTTCAAATCTAAATTAATTCTAAAGTATTTGGGTACATTACTGAAGTGATAATAATAATAATAATAATAATAATAATAATAATAATAATAATAATAATAATAATCCGTGGTGCTACAGCCCGTGAAGGGCCTAGACCGACCAGCCGGCTACTGGCTTCACACCCACATGCCGAAGCAGAGGTGGACGATCATCCAACCAGATTGGAGGTATCGTGTGGTTAACACGATGATCTCCCCAGCCGTTATAGCTGGTATTCGCAACCGGATTTCGCTACCTATCGTAGCTCCCCAAGTGCATCACGATGCTGGGTGGGCACCGGTCCCATACACTGGCCGAAATTTCATGAGAAAATTTCTTTCCCCATGAGGACTCGAACCAGCGCGCATTCCGTAACTCGAGTCCTAGGCGGGATGCCTTAGACCGCGACGCCACGGCGCGGGACTTACTGAAGTGAGAGCGTCTTATAATTCAGTCTGCCAGGTAGAAGCTTGGAATAACAAAATTCGGTATGAGATTAAAGAGTCAGTACGAGGCAGTTCCTGTTGGATTTCGTTCATTTACGTATCAACTTGTGATGCATATCCCACATTACGCGGTTAGGTGTACTCGGTGAGAGGGGTATCGCGCACAGGATGGGGAGAGAGCGTGGATAGTTGGAGTATAAGGATGCAGAGTCAACTTCGAGAAGACCCTGTGACTACACGCGTTATCCGATTTAGATGCAATAAACGGCATTCTTTTGCTAAGTAAACCTACTTTCTTGAACTAATAGTTATATTAAATCAAATGTTTCGGTTTGGGAGTTTTGAGCGTGTAAACAAATTTTAGTCGCAAATCAGCGTAAAATCACGTTATAATTGAGAAACCAAAATTGAGGAAATGTCCTCACACTGATAGAGCGGATCAAGAGACCCAAGAAAAGCCGTTATGATTGGGGCTGAACGGACCAGAAAGCCGAGTGCGAGCGCTGTCGGCCCTTACATCGCTCACATGTCCACGATTATATGTTGAAACGGCGTGACCAACGGAGAAGCCCTCGCGGTTAATCCAAGAAGGTGCTGAGAGGCAAGGATAAACAGGGGACGGAGATGCGAACGTGGGCGCCGAACAACCGACTACTTGTCTATACGAATAGAATATGGATGTCTATAATACTAATAACCATAATAATAAACGTGTAAT
Organism: Periplaneta americana; assembly: GCF_040183065.1. NCBI lineage: Eukaryota > Metazoa > Arthropoda > Insecta > Blattodea > Blattidae > Periplaneta > Periplaneta americana. The sequence continues at coordinate 168,980,406 of NC_091119.1, read as the reverse complement.
TTTATAAGGTAGCTGTTGTTTGAAGTTACCACGCCAAGAAACTAGCTATAGTGTCAGCAACACAGTCAGTACTTTTTTCTTGCAACAATCACGATTAAATAAAATCATAACAAAATCATAGCCTGAAGTATTGTCTGTAGTAATGTCACGAGAGATCTGAGATCTGCCGATAAATCCACGAGCGAAGCGAGTGGATTTATCTGGGAAATCTCAGACCTCCAGTGACATTCATTAGGACTATTTCGTGAATAAAATAAAAATTTAAATAATACAGAGTGATTCAAAAGTCGCGCGACATAGGACATCTCTGTTATTAGTGTAAGTACAAAAAATAGTTTCAAATAAATGTTTTAGATTGGTACGTGTAGTTCATGTGCAAAATTTTAAGAAAATCGTAAGAGCCATTTTTGAGAAAATTGCAACAAACATGTTCGCGTTTCAAGTAAAATACCAGTTTGGTTAGGGAAAACGCATCCAAAACTGAGCTGTCACATCTTTGGAGGGTACGAAACTTAAATTAGAAATGTGGTTTGGGTCGCGCGCCGTAATTAATAAATTGTGTTTTTTGTGTTGACAGGTGAGTAAGTTGAGAATCACAATGACAAACTGAAACATTGTAGCACTTGAACTTTCACGACCTGTGTAATTGTTCCACAGGCACACTAATAGAGTAAGTGTTCAAATCGGTGGCCATTTTGTTGACGGTACATCCATACACGGTTGAGGTAACTGCTCCGCACATTAAGTAACACTGCAGGTGTTATTTGTGCACATTCTCTCCTGATATTTTCCTGCAGTTGATCCAGTTTTTGGGGCCTGTTGCTGCAAACTACAGACTTGAGATGTCCCCAGATAAAAAAAAGTCAAGTGGCGTTAAATCTAGCGACTTAGACGGCCATTCCACTGGATCCCTGCAAACGACCCAACGCTCAGGGATAACTACATTCAGCAATTCGCGAACTGTCAATCTGAAATGCGGTGGTGTTCTATCCTGCTGAAAGAAAAACCCACGTCTTCTTTCTAGGGGCAGATCATCCAAGTAGGGCAGCCTCGAGATGCTATCTGTACAGTGAAGCAGTAAGCTTGTTGTTCAGAACCACGGGACCGATGACAACATTCCGTGTGTGCCACACCACACATTTAATCTTGGGTCAAACTGATTATGAGCCTCTACAGCTATGTGGGGGTTCTCGGTTGCCCAGTACACAGCGTTATGTCGATTCACTGTTCCGTTCAAATGGAAACAGGCCTCATCGCTTCAACAAATATCAGCTTCAAGGTATGGCTGGTTCGTTCGTCGTTCAAGAAACCACTGACAGAATTGCACCCGCATATCTGCGTCATCCCCATGCAGTTTCTGCAGAAAGTGCATACGATAGGAATGGAAATGATTGACGGATAGTATCCTGGACACGGACGCTTGACTGGTGCCACATTCTTGCGCCATTTCCCTGGTTGACCGTGATGGACTATCAGCTTGGCTAGTAGACTAGCTGCGTTTGCATCCCCTGTTGCTGTACGAGGCCGCCCTGAACGTTTTTTTGTCGTGGATACTGCCTGCTGTCTTGAACCGTTCCATTAAACGACCATTGCTTTCGTGATGTGGGGTAGGTTGATCTGGATCCCGTCTGTCATATTCTTCTGCTGCTTTCCGTAGACTCAGGCCTCCCGCATGGATGAGAACCATTTACTCTCTCTCAGGAATTGTGTACATTGTCTGATGCTACCCGATGAAACTAGCACTTACTCACATGTCTACACAAAAAACACAATTTATTAATTACGGCCCGCGACCCAAACCACATTTCTAATTTAAGTTTCGTACGCTCCAGAGATGTGACACCTCAGTTTTGGATGCGTTTTTCCTAACCAAACTCGTACTTTACTTGAAACGCGAACATGTTTGTTGCAATTTCCTCAAAAATGGCTCTTACGATTTTCCTAAAATTTTGCACATGAACTACACGTACCAATATCTAAAACATTTATTTGAAACTATTTTTTGTACTTACACTAATAACGGAGATGTCCTCTGTCGCGCGACTTTTGAATCACTCTGTATATCCCTAAAATTCGATCACAAAATGTTAATAATTGTATATTAACGAATACTTAACCTATTCAGACATTGTGAAGTTGAAATACTCGTAGATGAATATCGATTATTGCAATAAAGAAATTCGATGTTATTATTCAGTAATGCCAATTGCGAAAAGCGAAATACAGGTTTAACATTGTTAATTACATGTACTGCACTTTTCTCTTATTATTATAACAAATACATTTTCATTATCTGCTGAAATCATAATTTAATTTAACAGTAACAGTGGGGACAGCTATATACCAATGCTTATGTATTCACAGCAAGACATGTTGCTGCACAGTGAAGCCATCTCTGTATAGATAGGCCTAATTAAAACACGAATTTTATTACGCCATACGAAAGGCAGTTTGATCGAAGACATTATTACTATGCAAGGTATTTGAGTTTGATATGCGATGATGTTACATAAATTTGAACGTCTATTAATTGTTTAATTTCAATACAAATGTTATAGGCTACAATTTTATAGGTTACGTTAGGCCTACCTGTGGAAGCAGGACCAATGTCAGCTGTTCCTTATTTCGACCGTTACAATCATTGCTACACGAAAGCATTTTTTATAGCTCGACAAACGCATTCATGCTGTAGTGTGTAACGGAACTAAAGCTGCATCTACACAGTTCAATATTCCAATCGCGAATGCGTGCAATCTGGGAAGAATAGAATCAAGTTTAAAAGGTACGTTCAATTAAGATGCATAAAGATTTTGTGTCTACATGGTGCGCCGTTTTGAACGTGGTCTTCACTGCGTAAATATATTAATTAATATTAAACATCAATCTTGCATTCGTTGCTTTAAAGTTGAAAGAAAAGTTTAACCGTGTAGTTGCATCTTAATATATTCATGTTCATCAATTTACGGGGAAAAAGTTGGCGACAACGACTAAACAAAAGAACGACCATGCGATAATTTTTTTTTTCGTCGTTGGTAACTCTATAGCATCTACTAGATGCTTTATGGTTGTGCTAACAGATGGAGTTACTTGTCAACAATGTGACGCTGAAACGTGTGTTCAGGTTACTGCCCAGCGACAGTCCTGATGTATTTTTATATATGTGATGATTGGTTAATTAATATTAACCCGGCACACTCACAATCACACTCACATTCATACAAATTTCCAGATTCTAGACACCCAGGGAATTATTCTTCTTCAAGAAAAATTCACCGAGTGCCAAGCCCGCGAATCGAACCCGGGACCTTCCGATCTGGAAGCCAGCAAGCTGACCAACAGACCACGGAGGCAGTAATGCAATAAATTGATAGCGATAAATCTAGCTGCAAAAATTATCGCAAAGTCTGACTGTGATTGGTTGGAATTCAAAATTTCATTACACTTCATTGGTCGAAAATGGAATGAAGTCATATAAACGAAATAGTCTACTTAAATCCGTTAATTTTATAGGCTGTTATGTAGCAATTAATTGCTGTTGTCTTGGAAACTGAATTGTATTTATTGTTGAAGAAAAGACAATGTAGTTTATTGCTATAGATACCATTTCGCAAAGACATTTTCATCATCGTACGCTGCTATATAATACTTATTAATTTGTTGCAAATTCTGTCTACAATATCATCACTGCCTTCTTCCTTAGACGTCCAATACAAAATTGATTTGTGCAAAATTTAAAGTGTTCATTTTAAAAAATATATCTTTCATCCATACTGAAGTACATATTGTTCTACATTATTACAGTTTATCTTGTGCTCTACGTTGGTAATGTTAAAAAGGTAAGTCTTCAAATACTTTTGTAAATACCATAGGTCTTATTGCGTAGCTAGCTACATAACTCATGTTCCTTATATTAATAATACATGTTAATATTTATGTATAAAATTATTTTCATACTCTGTGATGCTTCTTTATAACACATGCCTGGTTATAGTCGTTATAGTCTGTAACTTCCTTATACATATATTTTCAAATGAATTTCTCATATGTTTTTTTTTGCCAAATGTTTAACACCCTCTAATTCAATAACTGTTGCGGGAAGGATTGTAATTTTTGTCCATTTCATTCGAAAATGTAATAAAGAAGTATTTATCCCTTCAGTAGAGTCAACGTTTTTCCCTTAAATTTAAATTAAAAAACAGACATTGTAATTTAGCGCACAATGCAAAGAGATGCAACATTGCAGTCAGAGAGGGAGTGAGTGAGAAGTTCACCGTAATGTCTGACAGGCCAGTGTTCGTTTCCCTCTTACACAAGTATTTACTAGGAGAACCAGTACTGCGTGTGGTAGTGTCTTGGCAGCCTTCATACTGATTGCTGATATTCGGTGTGGGTGTGTACCGTAATCGCAATGCCAAAATTTACGGTACGAAACAAGACGTAATCACGGTGCAGCTCAAAAGCTTTATGTAGAAGAATATCCGGAGAGGAATATGCCAAATCAGACACATTTATCGCGGCCTGTCAGCGTGTCTCTGACACTGGCAGTATAATACTAGGCTGTCGTAATCGTGGGCTACAGAGGTTAGCTGCGGTGTTGCCAGACACCTAAAACTTGCAACTTAATTCTCTAATTAACTGTGAATGTAATCACAAAAAGTATTTCACGTTTTTTTTAAACTTTTAACGTGCTCCAGCGTTCCCTTCAATTTGGACTGTTATTTCAACTTCCACCCTGTAGAGCAAGTGTCCTCAACCTGGTGCTCTTTTAGTGATATTTGGTGCTCGCATCATGTAGTAAAATATGTTCGCCAGCACGAGCTCTTCTGATGTCCTTTTTTCGATTCAAACTTTGTGTTCCTATACAACCATATATTATCTTAGCGACCTAATAGGCCTTCCCATATTTCGTGGTATAGAACACTTTTCAATTCAGTGTGGAGTTAATCAGAAAAATCAAGATTATTCAAGAAAATAATATGGCCCCTCGTGAGGAATTTCAATTGATATACAGTATCTCCAGTACTCCTTAGCATTTGGAGGGACAGAAGAAAAAAAGACACCAAATAGTGCTGAATATTTCTTTTAAATGTCTGGTTATAATAGGGACAACCAACCTACGCGAAAAAAACTTCCTGACTTATGAAATACCTCAAGAACAAAACCTGATTACGATTAACCGCTTCACATCTGCAGGACTGTTTGTCCTTAGACATCACTATAGCTGAGACATCTAGGACGTTTGTAATTGTAATTGTAATATTGTAAAATGTTGACATGTTCCACATCTTAAAGCTTCATTGCTCATGTAAGATCTATGGAATAAAATAAATGAATGAATGAATGAATGAATGTCGTTAAGTTACGTGCACCCAAACTATAGCATAGCAAGTAGAGACAGCGGGAGAGGTCAGTGTACAGACTCTGTAAATATAAACACAATATAATATTTGTTACTCAGTCAAATGACATCAATGTAAAATAATGACTTATATTATATGGTCATTAAGTTTTATATATATGAGCTACAAATTGCAAACGTTTTCGCCCATTCAGGCATCCTCAGGCACAATTATACAATATCTTAATATCAAACTATATAGTTATTACATTGGTGGTAGATAAACTGTTTAAGATTAATGGTGTACAAAACATCTCCATAATTAAAATGTAAAATTACAAGTCATAAATTAAAATAATGTTAAAAACCACGTAGTGTTGTAATTAAACTTCATAATATTCTGTGAAACTCTTGTTCAGTAGAGTCTAATAAGTGATGAATTATGTGTCGTTTGAACGTGGTAACTGTATAGATCACTATAAAACAATATGTTAAAAATCACGTAGTGTTATAATTAAACTTCATAATATTCTGTGAAACTCTAGTTCAGTAGAGTCCAATAAGTGATGAATTATGTGTCGTTTGAACGTGGTAACTGTATAGATCACTATAAAACAATATGTTAAAAATCACGTAGTGTTGTAATTAAACTTCATAATATTCTGTGGAACTCTTGTTCAGTAGAGTCCAATGAGTGATGAATTATGTGTCGTTTGAACGTGGCAACTGTATAGATCACTATAAAACAATATGTTAAAAATCACGTAGTGTTGTAATTAAACTTCATAATATTCTGTGAAACTCTAGTTCAGTAGAGTCCAATAAGTGATGAATTATGTGTCGTTTGAACGTGGCAACTGTATAGATCACTATAAAACATCCTATGTTTGAAGCATTTATGTAGACGTGAGACGACCTGCTGCTGTTGGAACTGTAGTTACAATGACGCGGGGGAAGTATGTATTCGTGTGAGCAACCAACGCGGAAGGATATTGCGTAGTGATGGGGTTAGAGGTTGTACAGGGGATTCCGGATTTGAGTCAAATTTTCATTAAGAATGCTGTTCTCTATTTGAATCTGTTTTGCAATATAATATTCCTCTGCAGAATTTATCAATTTAGTATCTATTCCTGATTTTATATTTTCAAAGTTTTATGTGTTGGGCCTAATTCATGTCCAGTATTTATTAGATGGGATGCGTATGTGGATTTCTTACGGTTATGTTTGAAATCAGAAATGTGCTCATTGTATCTAATTTTGAAATTTCTTTTGGTTTTCCTATGTATTTTTCCTTACATGTAAAACATTCCAATCTGTAATTACCATTATTGTGGAGTTTATTAACTTTTTGAAGTTTATTGTTTAAATTGTTATTAAGTTTATTAGTTGGTTTATGTGCTATGTAAATATTTTCTTTTTTAAAAAAGTTAGCTAATTTGCTTGATATATATTTATTATATGTTAAACTGAAATGTTTTTTGTTGGTATTGTTTTGTTTTGTTAACGTAGATATATTGCTTAGTTCTTTTTTCCTTTTGTTCTTATTTATTAATTTCTTAATCAAATTAGTACTGTAACCATTTTCGTTGGCTATTTGTATTATTTTATTATATTCTTTCTTGTAATTGTTTTTGCTTAGTGGAAATTGTATTAATCTATTAATCATGTAATTGAAGTTACTTAGTTTATGTGCAGTAGGATGTTCTGAATTTATGGGAATACTATGGTTGGTGGTTCCGGGTTTTCTGTAAATATTAAATTCTAATCTATTTTTATGTTTTATTATTATGATGTCTAAAAAATGAATCATATTATTGACTTCAATTTCTTGTGTGAATTTCAAGTTATTATGCAAGTTATTGAAAGATTCTAATATTTGTTCATTAATTTGTTGGCTTTCGTAAATTATTAAAGTATCATCTACGTATCTATTGTAAAATTTAACATTGTGTGCTTTTAGAATATTATTAACTTCCTTATCTTCAATATCTTGAATAAATATCTCGGCAAGTAAACCGGATAATGGATTGCCCATAGCTAATCCTTTATGTTGTGTATATATTTTATTATTAAACTGAAAATAATTCTGTTTGGTTACAATGTATAATAGTTTAATTATTTTATCTATTATAGATCTTTGTATATTGTTATTAAGTAGTTTTTTCTCTATTATGTCAAGAGTTTCTTTTATGGGAATATTGGTGTATAAATTTTCTATATCTAGTGATAACATTTTGGTGTTTTTTGTAATCTTTAAATTTTGAAGTTTGTTAATTAAGTGACTGGAATTTTTTGTTGTGTATAAATGTTGTAATTTCAAAGCAGATTTTAGAAAACGTTGGAGAAATTTGCATATTTTGTAATTCGGAGAATTTATACAATTTACTACTGGTCTCATTGTTATGGGGTTTTTTATGTGTCTTGGGTAAGGTTTTCATGGATGGAATTTTTGGATTTTGGTTGATATATTTAAACATTTCATCGGGTGGGATAATATCCGGCATTGTTTTCAAAGCGGTTCTAATTTCTTTTTGATAAATATCTGTAGGATCATTTTTAATTTCTATAATTTGATTTTTCTCAAAAAATTCTAAAGTTTTGTTGCAATATTGTTCTTTATCTAAAATTACTACAGCATTGGATTTATCGGCTTTTACTTGGACTAAGTTATTATCATTGAATTTTTTCTGTAAGTTATTTAATTTACGTTTCATTTGTTTGGTTTTTTGAATTGTTTTTCTGTTTTGGAATTGTTTTTGTAATCTTTTATTAACATTTTAATTATGAGATGTTTTGTACACCATTAATCTTAAACAGTTTATCTACCACCAATGTAATAGCTACATAGTCTGACCGCGAAACCAGGTGGCCCGGGTTCGATTCCCGGTTGGGGCAAGTTACCTGGTTGAGGTTTTTTCCGGGGTTTTCCCTCAACCCAATATGAGCAAATGCTGGGTAACTTTTGATGCTGGACCCCGGACTCATTTCACCGGCATTATCACCTTCATCTCATTCAGACGCTAAATAACCTAAGCTGTTGATAAAGCGTCGTAAAATAACCTAGTAAAATAAAAAAAATAGCTACATAGTTTGATATTGAGATATTGTATAATTGTGCCTGAAGATGCCTGAATGGGCGAAAACGTTTGCAATTTGTAGCTCATGTATATAAAACTTAATGACCATATAATATAAGTCATTATTTTACATTGATTTATCATTCGACTGAGTAACAAATATTATATTGTGTTTATCTATATTAATTGCCAATCTGAATATTTCCAACATGCTTTCTAAGTTCATGTAATCATTGCTGGATTTCGAATCTATTGCAGTAAACACTACCTACGTTTTGATTAAGTCTTCAACCCTTTTGTCCACATCTGTGGAGTAACGGTCAGCGCGTCTGGCCGCGAAACCAGGTGGCCCGGGTTCGAATCCCGGTCGGAGCAAGTTACCTGGTTGAGGTTTTTCCGGGGTTTTCCCTCAACCCAATATGAGCAAATGCTGGGTAACTTTCGGTGCTGGACCCCGGACTCATTTCACCGGTATTATCACCTTCATATCATTCAGACGCTAAATAACCTAGATGTTGATACAGCGTCGTAAAATAACCCAATAAAAATCAACCCTTTTATAATGTGTAGCAAAATAGACTGCAGCATCCAGTCATGCCCATCGTCTAATTACAAGGGTTGCGGCGGTAGAGGGTCTCCAGGAGGTATTTCACTGAATTTAGTAACCCGTCCTGGTGCCTTAATAGTAATATACGTTACAAGAGCGGTATGTTGACGTTTTCATGTTCGAGGAAAAGATTGAAAAGGCGAAACGTAGTTGAGCTTTTTTAATTTCCGAGAACATGAAAACAAACATACCGCTCGTGTATCGTACATTATTTTGTGCGAAGATCGTTTATTACATGCCTGAAAGAGGAATTTCTAATTAGTTGCAATGAAATCTCCATGTTGGTTTCTGTTTAATGACGGCAACTTCGGAAAACCAAAATATCTTTCTTCAACATTGTTGCTATAAAATGTTTTCTGTGTTTACTATACTCCAGCAGGCCGTGATATACGTCTGTCTTCCCCCCCCCCCCAGTCTATAAATGCGAACTTAAAACAAACGGTAAGGTTATGTAATGATTTATTTTTCATTTTAATATTTTAACAATATTATTTATATAATATATTGCAATAATATCGGCATCTGGAATCTTGTTGATTTTTTCACGGCCTCCTTAATGTTACTTGTATCAGGAATGCAATAAGTTTCGTGGAGTAGTAGACTTTACTTAAATTTTGCAAATATTTAAAAACAATAATTAACATTGCAATTTAGGTGAAATTGCAGTGGTAAGTTTCCAATTCATAATTATTACTATGTTAAACGTCTCTAAAAATAATATGTTAAAAGCCTAAAGTAGTAAAATGAATGTCGCGCTTAAGCGGTAAGAAGAGGGAAATTGTTATGTGTGTTACGTTGGGAATACTGAATGTGGTACTTCACACTTACCGCGTATTGGTTCTGTGCGGAAACAAGCAAATACGCACGATCTCGCACAAACATATTTCTTTGACATTTTATATGAAACTGTTCACATCACTGTAGCAGGAGCGAACTTCTTCGACTATTTGATGTAGTCCATGGGCTAGGATAACTTTCGGCTAAAATAGTTGAAGTTCCTTACCAACTTTTAACATATAGGCTAGCATCCGTGATGAAAATAACTATACATTATCATTTTTTAGTTCGCCTGGCCATAATAGGGTAATAGGCGTTTCAAAACTTTGATTATATTTAAATGATCTGCTTGCTCAAGAATTACAGAGGTTAATAAAAAAAGTTTTATTGGGTTTGTGTGGTGAAAGAATGTCCGTAACGACGTTCGGAACAAATTGTCCAGCGGCGTCTGTGCTTTCATTAATGAAATACATATTTTACTATATCCTATATTTAGTCGTATGCGAGGTAGGCTATAACATTATAATAGCATTTCGGTGTATAGTATTTCTGTAAAGTTGAATGACTAGGGAGTTTCCTTTTCACGTATTTCAGCACAAAGCTTCTAAAGTGTGTATTTTCAACGTTATTTATTGGTATGTTGACACATACCATCGTTTTACATAAATCATGAAAGAAGTCTTTCTGTGTGGTACACATTTAATTCAAACTTAAATGCGATTCATGTCCTTCCTCAGTTGAAACTGTCATCAGTGTTTTATGTTTTTCGTTTTACAATCTTGTGTTACGAATTTACGTCTTTTACCTTTAATTTCTGTGCTACATAAATTTCATAGAATATTTACCCCACTTAATGCGAAATGTTATGTGTCTAATTTCTCCATCAACCTGTTTACTATTCATATACTTGATGATTCTGCCATTATAAATATTATACGTTACGTAAGGTCTGTTCACTACACAGCGTAAATGTGTTCTGTTGCCTGAGTCGCATTCCTGTACGCATCCACTCCCCCACCCATTCACACTATTTACCTTTGACAAACATTGCAATACAGTTAACTTGATATCGTCCTGCAGTCCTACATGTCTCAGCTTTAGACATCACTAAAATTTTGAGTGACATTCAAATTCAAGGAAATCTTTAGTCTATCTTACCGATTGTTTTAACATTTTATTTGCTTATTTATTTTATTTATGTATTCTAAAGCAGGGAGATGCATTATCACCTTTACTTTTTAACTTCGCTTCAGAATATGCCATTAGGAAAGTTCAGGATAACAGGCAGGGTTTGGAATTGAACGGGTTACATCAGCTTCTTGTCTATGCGGATGACGTGAATATGTTAGGAGAAAATACACAAACGATTAGGGAAAACACGGAAATTTTACTTGAAGCAAGTAAAGCGATCGGTTTGGAAGTAAATCCCGAAAAGACAAAGTATATGTTTATGTCTCGTGACCAGAATATTGTACGAAATGGAAATATAAAAATTGGAGATTTATCCTTCGAAGAGGTGGAAAAATTCAAATATCTTGGAGCAACAGTAACAAATATAAATGACACTCGGGAGGAAATTAAACGCAGAATAAATATGGGAAATGCGTGTTATTATTCGGTTGAGAAGCTCTTATCATCCAGTCTGCTGTCAAAAAATCTGAAAGTTAGAATTTATAAAACAGTTATATTACCGATTCTTCTGTATGGTTGTGAAACTTGGACTCTCACTCTGAGAGAGGAACATAGGTTAAGGGTGTTTGAGAATAAGGTGCTTAGGAAAATATTTGGGGGTAAGCGGGATGAAGTTACAGGAGAATGGAGAAAGTTACACAACGCAGAACTGCACGCATTGTATTCTTCACCTGACATAATTAGGAACATTAAATCCAGACGTTTGAGATGGGCAGGGCATGTAGCACGTATGGGCGAATCCAGAAATGCATATAGAGTGTTAGTTGGGAGACCGGAGGGAAAAAGACCTTTAGGGAGGCCGAGACGTAGATGGGAAGATTATATTAAAATGGATTTGATGGAGGTGGGATTTGATGATAGAGACTGGATTAATCTTGCACAGGATAGGGACCGATGGCGGGCTTATGTGAGGGCGGCAATGAACTTCGGGTTCCTTAAAAGCCATTTGTAAGTAAGTATTCGTATAATATTATTCACCCTACTCGATTCCATGGCGCTCGGTCAATTAGTATCACTTGTGGGCGGTGTTCACAATTTTCAAAAGGTAGAGAATCCTCGCAGTGGAGTATGAGCTTGCCCAGTTCTCTTACGAACTTAAAATTACAGAGTGACTACATTAGCCGTGATCTTACAGTTGCGTCTAATAATTCAGAGAGAGTTTTTCTCTAGATTCACAGACGAGGATCGTTGTCAATGTCAGAACAAATACATGTCACCCTAATGAAAAAAACAATGGCTTAAATTCTAAATACAAGTAGACACAAACCTAATGAAATGCAATGATCAAATAAATGACAACGGTCACACCTGGGAAATCTTACAGAGTTCCACGGCTTCACTCCCCTAATTATTATATTAAAAAATGTTACTTTCACGGACGTCACAATGGATTATTGTAAAGTCATCATACTTCAAGATAAGATTTCCGGTTATAAAAGATCAGTCTACCTAGTATTAGCCCTTCTGGTCATGAGGATATGTCATAGACCGTTCACAGTAGTAATATAGTATTTACCAACTTTTATTAGACCATCAGCGTCATTAGCAGAGTAATATTGATGCAAGACAAGAGATATATTATTTTAAAAATTCTCCTACCATTCCCAAGTTACGTTTTAATTATTATGTCGTTACCACACAATAAGGAAGGAATAAATTAAGAATGGTGAGCCAGAAACATATAAGTAAAAACAAAAATTTGAATGTTTTAGTTTTCTTTATACAGAACGAACATTGGAAGGAAGAAATTAGCGAAACAGAAACCAGAACTAGAGGAACCAGAAAAGAGAGACGAGTGAACGAGGAAAGAGAAACGAACGGTCCACAAAAGAGGAATAAGTAGACCAGAAAAGAGAAACGAACGTATTGTCCTTAAAACAGAGGCGAGCTGACCAAAACAGAGGCGAGCTGACCATAAAAGAGAGCCCAGCTGACCATAAGAGAGAGGCGAGCTGACCGTAAGAGAGAGGAGAGCTGACCATAGGAGAGAGGCGAGATGTCTAGAAGAGAGAGGCGAGCAGATCATGAAAGAGAGACGAGCAGACCATGAAAGAGAGGCGAGCAAGCCATGAAAGAGAGGCGAGCAAGCCATGAAAGAGAGGCGAGCAGACCATGAAAGAGAGGCGAGCAAGCCATGAAAGAGAGGCGAACAGGCCACGAAAGAGAGGCGAGCAGTCCACGAAATAGAGGCGAGCAGGCCATGAAAGAGAGGCGAGCAAGCCATGAAAGAGAGGCGAGCAGGCCATGAAAGAGAGGCGAGCAGGCCATGAAAGAGAGGCGAGCAAGCCATGAAAGAGCGGCGAGCAGGCCATGAAAGAGAGGCGAGCAGGCCATGAAAGAGAGGCGAGCAAGACATGAAAGAGAGGCGAGCAGGCCATGAAAGAGAGGCGAGCAGGCCATGAAAGAGAGGCGAGCAGGCCATGAAAGAGAGGCGAGCAGGCCATGAAAGAGAGGCGAGTTGGCCATGAAAGACAGGCGGGCAGGCCATGAAAGAGAGGCGAGCAGGCCATGAAAGAGAGGCGAGCAGGCCATGAAAGAGCGGCGAAAGAGAGGCGAGCAGGCCATGAAAGAGAGGCGTGCAGACCATGAAAGAGAGGCGAGCAGGCCATGAAAGAGAGGCGAGCAGGCCATGAAAGAGAGGAGAGCAGACCACGAAAGAAAGATGAGCAGGCCACGAAAAAGAGGCGAGCAGACCATGAATGAGAGGCGGGCAGACCACGAAAGAGAGGCGAGCAGACCATGAAAGAGAGGCGGGCAGGCCATGAAAGAGAGGCGAGCAGACCATGAAAGAGAGGCGAGCAGGCCATGAAAAAGAGAAGGGCAGACCATGAAAGAGAGGCGAGCAGACCATGAAAGAGAGACGAGCAGGCCATGAAAAAGAGGCGAGCAGGCCATGAAAAAGAGGTGAGCACACCATGAAAGAGAGGCGGGCAGATCATGAAAGAGAGGCGGGCAGATCACGAAAGAAAGATGAGCAGGCCACGAAAAAGAGGAGAGCAGGCCATGAAAGAGAGGCGAGCAGGCCATGAAAAAGAGGCGAGCAGGCCATGAAAAAGAGGCGAGCAGACCATGAAAGAGAGGCGAGCAGACCATGAAAGAGAGGCGAGCAGACCATGAAACAGAGGCGGGCAGGCCATGAAAAAGAGGCGAGCAGACCATGAAAGAGAGGCGGGCAGACCATGAAAGAGAGGCGGGGAGACCATGAAAGAGAGGCGAGCAGACCACGAAAGAAAGTTGAGCAGGCCACGAAAAAGAGGCGAGCAGACCATGAATGAGAGGCGGGCAGACCATGAAAGAGAGGCGAGCAGACCATGAAAAGTGGCGAGCAGGCCATGAAAAAGAGGCGGGGAGACCATGAAAGAGAGGCGAAGGAGACCATGAAAAGAGGCGAGCTGACCATGAAAAAGAGGCGGGCAGACCATGAAAGAGAGGCGGGCAGATCATGAAAGAGAGGCGAGCAGACCATGAAAAGAGGCGAGCAGACCATGAAAGAGAGGCGAGCAGGCCATGAAAAAGGGCGAGCAGACGATGAAAGACGGGCAGACCATGAAAGAGAGGCGAGCACACCAAGAAAGAGAGGCGGGCAGACCATGAAAGAGAGGCGAGCAGACCACGAAAGAGAGGCGGGCAGATCACGAATAAGAGGCGAACAGACCATGAATGAGAGGCGGGCAGACCATGAAAGAGAGGCGGGCACACCATGAAAGAGAGGCGAGCAGACCATGAAAAGAGGCGAGCAGACCATGAAAGAGAGGCGAGCAGGCCATGAAAAAGGGCGAGCAGACGATGAAAGAGAGACGGGCAGACCATGAAAGAGAGGCGAGCACACCAAGAAAGAGAGGCGGGCAGACCATGAAAGAGAGGCGGGCAGACCATGAAAGAGAGGCGGGCAGACCATGAAAGAGAGGCGAGCAGACCACGAAAGAGAGGCGGGCAGATCACGAATAAGAGGCGAACAGACCATGAATGAGAGGCGGGCAGACCATGAAAGAGAGGCGGGCACACCATGAAAGAGAGGCGGGCAGACCATGAAAGAGAGGCGAGCAGACCATGAATGAGAGGCGAGCAGGCCATGAAAGAGAGGCGAGCAGACCATGAAAAGAGGCGAGCAGACCATGAAAGAGAGGCGAGCAGACCATGAAAAGAGGCGAGCAGACCATGAAAGAGAGGCGAGTAGACCATGAAAGAGAGGCGGGAAGACCATGAAAGAGAGGCGGGCAGACCGTGAAATAGAGGCGGGCAGTCCATGAAAGAGAGGCGGGCAGACCATGAATGAGAGGCGGGCAGACCATGAAAGAGAGGCGGGCAGACCATGAATGAGAGGCGAGCAGACCATGAAAGAGAGGCGAGCAGGCCATGAAAAAGGGCGAGCAGACGATGAAAGAGAGACGGGCGGACCATGAAAGAGAGGCGAGCACACCAAGAAAGAGAGGCGGGCAGACCATGAAAGAGAGGCGGGCAGACCATGAAAGAGAGGCGGGCAGACCATGAAAGAGAGGCGAGCAGACCACGAAAGAGAGGCGGGCAGACCACGAATAAGAGGCGAACAGACCATGAATGAGAGGCGGGCAGACCATGAAAGAGAGGCGGGCAGACCGTGAAATAGAGGCGGGCAGTCCATGAAAGAGAGGCGGGCAGACCATGAATGAGAGGCGGGCAGACCATGAAAGAGAGGCGGGCAGACCATGAATGAGAGGCGAGCAGACCATGAAAGAGAGGCGAGCAGACCATGAAAGAGAGGCGGGCAGACCATGAAAGAGAGGCGGGCAGACCATGAAAGAGAGGCGGGCAGACCATGAATGAGAGGCGGGCAGACCATGAAAGAGAGGCGGGCAGACCATGAATGAGAGGCGAGCAGACCATGAAAGAGAGGCGGGCAGACCAAGAAAGAGAGGCGGGAAGACCATGAAAGTGAGGCGGGCAGACCATGAAAGAGAGGCGGGCAGACCATGAAAGAGAGGCGAGCAAGCCATGATAAAGAGGCGAGCAGACCATGAATGAGAGGCGAGCAGACCATGAAAGAGAGGCGGGCAGACCATGAAAGAGAGGCGGGCAGACCATGAAAGAGAGGCGCGCAGACCATGAAAGAAAGGCGGGCAGACCATGAAAGAGAGGCGGGAAGACCATGAAAGAGAGGCGGGAAGACCATGAAAGAGAGGCGAGCAGACCATGAAAGAGAGGCGAGTTGACCATGAAACCATGAAAGAGAGGCGAGCAGGCCATGATAAAGAGGCGAGCAGACCATGAAAGAGAGGCGGGCAGACCATGAAAGAGAGGCGAGCAGACCATGAAAGAGAGGCGGGTTGACCATGAAACCATGAAAGAGAGGCGAGCAGGCCATGATAAAGAGGCGAGCAGACCATGAAAGAGAGGCGGGCAGACCATGAAAGAGAGGCGGGCAGACCATGAAAGAGAGGGGGGCAGACCATGAAAGAGAGGCGAGCAGACCATGAAAGAGAGGCGGGGAGACCATGAAAGAGAGGCGAGCAGGCCATGTAAGAGAGGCGAGCAGTCCTTATGAGAAAACTGAAACAAGCGCAAGAGTGGGGCCGGCGCACCAGCAGTAGAGCAAGCGAACCAGTTAAGAAAAGCGAGCGAAGCAGAGCAGAGGGGCGAGAGACGAGCGAGAAACTTACGAATATATATGGAAGTCTATAAAAAATATATAGAATTTTTTTTTTCGAGATTAAAATATGATTGTTTGAACAAAAATAAAGAAGTGTTTCTGAAATTCAAATGTGGTTGTGAGAATATCAATAAATAAATAGCATAAGACAAGAATATGTAGACGAATTTTAGTTTTCGTAATTCAAATATGATTGTTAGAATTAAAGAATGATAAAGAAGTAAAAGGAGAATATGTAGACGAATTTGTGTTTTCGAAATCCAAATATGGTTGTAAGAACAATAAAGATGTTTTTAACATTTGCATTATTCTTTAATTTATTTGTCTGTGTTTAATCGAGTATGCAGAGGAAAGTAGGCCTACATAACTGTGTACATTTAACGCCTTATTCGTTGGGTAGAGTACAATAAATATTATAATACGATATTAGTCTTAAATGAATACTTTTCTCTGAAAAAGAATTCTCTTAAATATTAAACACTGTTTTACTTTATAAGTAAGTACAATCCATACGGTATTGGTCTTTACTTATATTGTTAAAAAATTGATACTAATTTTTTTTTTCCTTTGAAGAGTTTAAATAACTTCCACAGTTTTCTTAAAAATTAAATAAAATGAATAATACGTATCGTTATCTCCTGTCATTAGGAAGTCTAGCAACCCTACTGCAGTGACTAAGGGACGGAATGCAGCTATTCAGCCTCAGTTTGTTTGTGTGTTCGTAGGATAGCCGACTACGCGCTGTTGCTGAACTACGCAGACAGATGACCTAATTATTATCTAATTAAACCTTACGCTTAATTTCAAAACGCTGAAGAGGTTTTAAATTTATTTTAATTTATTCTTATGCAACCTTCACTTTGAGCAATTACATCACTTCCATCCTGTATATTCTGTAGAAAATAATATCGATGAAATATAAGCGTTGCGTAAGAAAATGCTGAGTAAAACTGGATAAGGGACACTATTCAAGAACGTCGCTCCAACTTCACTTCACCTTGACTTCAAGTCAGAAGTTAGGTAATATAAAGTTAAGTGATGGATCTGTATTCAAAGACAATACTTACAATTTCCCTTGACAAAGTCAAATGTAACTAAAAAGTAAGTGAACTTAGTGTTTCAAGTCATCATATAATGACGTAGTATGTAACTGCTCAAACCGAAACGTGGGGTTACATTTCTTTTCAAACCTGTTATTTTTATAAATAACCATTGAAAGGAAGGGAAGAGCAGACGAAGGTGTATGCCTACATCAAATAACTTGGTTAAATATGAAGACGTGGTGGAAAATAAATCGGACGTCGTTCAGGTATCGGCAAAGCAGAAGTAATTGCACGAAATTTAGTGTACAAAAATATAAGTAATAGTATTAATATTAATTACATGAGAATTGAATTATAATTTTAAACTTATGTTGAGTACAGTATACTCGTATTAATATAAGATTGTAAGTCACTTTCATTCTATAAAAAACATTACAGTCCATAGTACATAATAGTTGACAAAATCTGTTATGCTATATAAATATTCCTTCTTCATTGATTTTCAGATTAAAATAATAACATTACTTACTTATGGCTTTTAAGGAACCCGGAGGTTCATTGCCGCCCTCACATAAGCCTACCAACGTTCCCTATCCTGAGCAAGATTAGTCCACTCTCTACAATCATATTCCCCCTCCCACAAATTCATTTTTATATTATCCTCCCATCTACATCTCGGTCTACCCCAAGTTTTTTTTTCCCCTCCGGCCTCCGAACTAACTCTCCACATGCTTTTCTGAATTCGCCCATACGTGCTACACGCCCTTCCCATCTGAAACATGGGATTTAATGTGCCTAACTAATTATGTCATGTGAAGTACACAATGCGACAAGTTCTGCTTTGTGTAACTTTCTCCATTCTCTGTAACTTCACCCTCTTAGCCCCAAATATTTTCCTAAGCACCTTATTCTCAAACACCCTTAACCTTTGTTCCTCTCTCAAAATGAGAGTCGAATTTTCACAATCATACGGAAGAATCTGTAATATAATTGTTTTATAAATCCTAATTTTCAGCTTCTTTGACAATAGACTGGATGATAATAGCTTCTCAACCAAATAATAACAGGCATTTCCCATGTTATTCTGCGTTTAGTTTCCTCCCGAGTATCTTTTATATTTGTTACTGTTTCTCGAAGATATTTGAATTTTTCCACCTCTTCAAAAGATAAATTTCCATTTTTTATATTTCTGTTTCGTACAATATTCATATACTTTGTCTTTTCGGAATTTACTTCCAAACCTATCTCTTGCTTCATGTAAAATTCCCGTGTTTTCCTTAATAGTTTGTGGATTTTCTCCTAACATAGTCATGTCTTCCACATAAACATCCGAATAATAACACGCAATTCTCATATTTATACTGTGTTTCTTGGTTTACAGTTGGATAATCAATTGAACTGGAAACCACACATAGAATGTATTACTCCTAAATTGAACTCTTCCTGTTACGCATTAAGATCCTTATCTGCTATTGGTGATATAAACATTCTTAAAATGTCATACTTTGCAAATGTTCACTCTATAATGACATACGGATTAATATTTTGAAACTAAACACATTTTTATTTTACAAAAGAAAGCTATAATAATAATGGCTGTTGTGCATAAAAGGACATCATGTAATAGTAATATGCGTTACAAGAGCGGTATGTTGACGTTTTCATGTTCGAGGAAAAGATTGAAAAAGCGGAACGTAGTTGAGCTTTTTTAATTTCCGCTCGTGTATCGTACATTATTTTGTGCGAAGATCGTTTATTACATACCTGAAAGAGGAATTTCTAATTAGTTGCAATGAAATCTCCATCTTGGTTTCTGTTCAATGACGGCGACTTTGGAAAACAAATATATCTATCTTCTACAATGTTCCTATAAAATGTTTTCTGTGTTTACTATACTCCAGCAGGCCGTGATATACGTCTGTCTTTTTTTTTTCCCCAGTCTATAAATGCGAACTTGAAACAAACGGTAAGGTTATGTAATGATTTATTTTTCATTTTAATACTTTAAGAAAATTATTTATTTCTGCACATTGAAATTATAACAAAATTATTTATTTCTGCACATTAAAATTAATTGTCACATTTGTGCAGTTATTCAGAATCACTGGAGCACCACCACCAGTTTTTTCTATTGTGAAACTTTTTGCATGAATATTGATTTTCCAGTTTCCGTCGAAGTTGAAGCATTAGCACTATAGATGGCAGCATTTGATAAACCCTCCGTCTGGCAGGAAGTCGATGTACTGGAGACTGTGGTTGCAGTTTTGTGAATCCTAGTACCAATGTTACTTTTGTTGTGCAAAATATTTAAAAACAATAATTAACAATGCAATTTAGGTGAAATTGCAGTGCTAAGTTTCCAATTTATAATTATTACTATATTGAACGTCTTTAAAAATAATATGTTAAAAGCCTAAAGCAGTAAAATGAATATGACGCTTAAGCGGTAAGAAAGGGAAATTGTTATGTGCTTTACGTTGGGAATACTGAATATGGTATTTCACACTTATCGCGTATTGGTTTTGTGCGGAAAGCAAGCAAATACGCACGATCTCGCACAAAAATATTTTCAAAAATTTAGAAATCTTGACCTTACCTTGAGAATACATTCTTTCCCTAATGATGTTGTATATTAAAAAGCAAAATAGCCTACATGTTTTAGTACTAATCAAGAGACTCATAATAATTATTGTAATACAAGGCAAAAAATCAGATCTCCATCGACCCTCTTTTAGTTTAAGCTGTTATAAAATAGGAGTTCGCTATTCATGTATTACAGTCTTCAGTGCACTGCCTAATTATATTAAAGATTTGAAGGACCATGAGAAAAGGTTTAGATAAGAATTAAACAAATTTCTACATACTTATATCTTCTATACAACTGGTGAATTGTTTATGCTCGTAATTTGAATTATTCTACTTGATATGAATTGTACAATTTTGTATAGCTTTTAACGAAAGTATAGTCTGTTTACTATGTATTGTATACATTTATATAGTTTGGCTGATGAACTAGTTTCTTGGGAATAACAAACTCAATAAGATTATTATATAAAAGTTCTCTCTTAACCGAGTCATATGCCTTTTTGAAATCTATCAATAATTGATGTACTGTATCCTTATACTCCCATTTTTTCTCCAATATCTGTCGAATACAAAAAATATTATCAATAGTCGATCTATTATGCCTAAAACCACACTGATGATCCCCAATAATTTCATTTACATTGGACAAAATTTTGTACGACATCAACAAAAGTGATATTCCTCGAAAGTTACTAGGCGTACAGTTAGTCTTGTCCACCTTTAAAGATAGGCACAATTATTGTTCTGGTACAATTTCCTTTTCCCAAACTACAGGGACATCATTTTATTTTTACTTCAATTTTTATTGTACCTGCGTTTCCGAATGTACTTGACTCCCACCCCTTTCACTAATGTCCTTGCTAACGTCAGTCACACAAACTTACGGCCGCTATTGCTAGTAGTGAAGTAAATAGTACGAAGTACAGGGTGTTGCAGAAATATGTTGCGTTTTCTATAGAAGAAAGAGCTTATATTACTTAAGTTTATTTTCACAAAGGTATGGTGTGTAGTATAACTGAATTTATCTGTGTGGACTGAGCACAAGTGAAGATTATAGTTACCGAAAGTACGGTGCCCTATAATATGGTACGGTACTTAACATTATTTAAACAAGAGTTTTGTTTTACTATTTGTAGGTATGAAGAACGGTGATGGAAACCGGAATTACAATGTAACCGAATGTGAACAACAGTTTTTCTTGTTTTTTTTTTTTTTTTTTTTTTTTTTTTTTTTTTTTTTCCACAATTTCATGATTATATCATTACGGAATATTTTCGTAGAAATGTCATTAATCTGGTAGATAAATTTAGAGCAACAGAGTGTACAGAAAGGAAGAAAAGTGTAAGATGGCCAACAAAGGTGACAGAAGATGCTGTAGAATATGCTAGAGAAAGGACGCAGCGAGGTCGTAATAAGTCGGTCAAGAAGTTAGCTGTAGAAATTGGGGTTTCTTACGGAAGTGCTCACAAAATTCTCAGGAATAAATTAGGTTAGTAATATGCTGAATAAAGTAGACATTACATAATGTATATAACCGCCTGAAGACTTGAGTTTGTGAAAAAAAAATTGTTACTATTCTACTGTTTTTTTGATAAAATACTGTAAAGTAATGACCAAACTGAAAATCGTAATACTATATTTCCCTGTAACATAAATGGATACACTACTTTTCTCTCCTCCTATAGCTAATAAAATGATTTGTTTACATATTGCACTAGCAACTCCAAACTCCTGTAATGGAAGGGGGTAACAGTGTTTCCGAGTATAGCCAGGTTAATGTTAAAAATGTTAGTAAAAATAAAGTGATGTCCCTGTACAAAATGATATCCATAGTTAACGGGTTTTTAATTTGCGACTCAACTAGAAACAGTGCACAGACTATCACCAGTTTTATAAAATGAATCTATTCGTTTAATTTTCGTTACAATGTGATGTTTTGAGTTATAAATTAATTTTGAAGAATTTCTAATAAATTTTCTTAGTCCTCACTCTGAGGGAGAAAGCAAGGTGTTTAATGAGGTTTTGTGGGTAGTGAGCTTTATGTTGTTAGGTCTAGCGATGTATATGTGACGATTAAAAGTAACATGTAGAGTAGAGAATGTAACACAAATTCATTTACAGTATTATAATGTAGAAGGATACTGGGAGACCATGATAGCTGAGTTGGGGGTAACCATATAATATAATTTTGCATGTAGCTTGGAAACCAAAATTATATGTACTTTGCTAATAGAACGAAAGTTTCCTAAAGTAAAATTATAATATGATATCTTGTGAGTACTGGTTTCACATATTCAAGACGGTGACGTACACATTGTCTACGTGTATTAAGGCAACCCTTCACGATAGCAGAAATATTGTGGTTGGTGACTAAAAGTTTATCCTCAACTAACCACAATACCAAACAGCAATTTAGAGTTACAAGTACACACAAACATAGAGACACGCGTCGTTCTGAAACCAGATTGTCTTCCAGCTGGAAGTCGAAATTGTGTATGCACTTTAATTAATTTTGTTCTCTAATCTTTTTCAGAATGTAGACGAAGTTTTCAAACTCATGAATTTACAGACTTCAACTTTGCCGCATGGTTACGCGTAGAGAGTTTTTTTTTCCTGCAACACGACAGCTTATGAGGAGGGAAGAAGTGCAGTGTAACAAATTAGTCGAGTTTAAAAACGAGGGAGGCATGAACGTAGTTTGTCCTATGTCACAACGAGTTCTGTTACTACAAAAATTTGACAAGATGGCAATCAACATTAATTGTTAAGATTTCGCTGTCAGGTTCTGATAGTTTTGATTATTTTCTTGTCGTTTTATAATCTGTCCTAAATATCAGACTTGATACAATTTTAAACTTGTTTATTATCGTAGCCACCATGTTGATTACGATTGCCATTATTAGACATTGGATTTTTATGCACTAAATATAGTTAAAATATGCATGCAGATATGCAATTAAAATCGAAGTAATATGCACATTAATACTCCACTAAAGAAAAATTTGCACTTATGACACTAAAGAGAATTATGCACTTAAATATGCCACTAAAGAAAAATGTGCACTTACATATGCCACTGAAGAGAAATATATGCACTTCATATGCCACTAAAGAAAAAATTTCACTTACGTAGGCTACTAAAGCGAAATATACACTTAAATATGCCACTAAAGAAAAATTTTCATTTAGGCCTACATATGCCACTAAAGAGAAGTAAAGGGTTCAGAACCATAGTGGGCCAAGCGCCATTTACTAAAACCGTAGTAAACAAGGGTTAAAATTAAATTACCATAATTTGATGGAAATATATAGCCAGTAAAATAAAGTATACACATTACAACTAAATTATATGTCAATGTTCATTAAACTATGGTATTCACTTAACTTTAACCCCTGTTTCTCCGTTTTTAATAAATGGCGCTTGGCTCACTATGCCTCTGAACCCTTCAAATATGGACTTAAATATGCCATTGAAACTAATAAAAAGGTGCTATTTATCTAATGTAATTTCAAATTAATATAGGCAAGATTTTCGAGCTGGTATTTTGCGACTGGAATTAGTAAAAAGGAACTCTTAAATTTCGATAGAATTTGCAATCTCATATTTATGCAAAATAAGTTGCTAGTCTATGATTGCTATCAAAACAAATGTGAGAAATATCCTTGAAATTGAAAGTGATATCAGTCTTTATGTATCGAATACAGAGTTCAAATTTGAGAATCAGTACATTTATCCCATTAATTATTATTTTTTATAACTAATGAATTCTTTTTTTTTTTATTTTTATGTACGATGTTGGTCCGCCGTTGTGGCTATGTAGATAGGACGTGCGCTTCCCGACCAAACGATCAGAGGTTCGATTCCCGGCGTGGGAAGTGGAAAAATTTATCTTTCGAGCACAGGACTGGATGGTTGTCCGTTGTCTTGTGAATGTCCTGTGATGTCTCTGCGGTGGCCTTGTGCCACGTTAAGTAATCACATGACCAGGGAGGCCAGAACTTGTGAGATGTCTAGTGTATGATTCAGTGATTCTCCGTTCCCTACCCACAGCGGCGTGTAAAACGGAAAAGGGCGAGGTTAAACCGACAAAGAAAGAAATAATTTTCATCGTTTATATTTCGAAATACAACATAAATATGTAAGTACGACGTTTTGCTTTTATTTTCTAAACACCCTCAATTCTTTATTTGATCCCTTCCATCACCAGGATATCGCGACCCACACTTTGGGAACCACTGCTCTATTTTCTTAAGTAGGTTATTTTACGGCGCTGTATCAACATCTCAGGTTATTTAGTGTCTGAATGGAGTGAAGGTGATAATGCCGGTGAAATGAATCCGGGGTCCAGCATCGATAGTTACTCAGCATTTACTCATATTGGCTTGAGGGAAAACCCCGGAAAACACCTCAACCAGGTAGCTTGCCCCGACTGGGATTCGAACCCGGTCCACTTGCTTTCGCGGTCAGACGCACACAACTGCTCTAGATTGTTACTACCATCGTGATTGTATTCGGTAACCTCTACGTTATTACAATCGTGGTTGTAGTCGTTAATTTCTTTTTAATTAAATGACAATTCAAAAAATAAAATGAGGGTTTAAGGAGTTAGGTACAGTTTACAGTACAGCAGTAAAATTTTTGGAAATATTAAACATTTATTTCCTCCATTACTGTATCTTGTACAATAATGAAAATTGGTTTGTGTAAAACACTGTCCTTCTGCTATATGAAAAAAAAAATACGATTAAAAAAATTATTTATATATATATTTTTTTTTTTTTTCAAAATTCAAAATGGTGGCAGTGCACTATGCAGTGATGAAGCGTTTCCCTCATAACACATAAACTTATTAACTTTTTCATGTTCTCTCTCTTTTATTTTATTGCTGAAACTCATGTTTGCAACATCACGCTCTTTCAACTACATTCCTTAGTAAACATTATTTTTTTTATTTTGTGTTAGAAGAAAATACTGACATTTTACCATTTCTTTGAATGAATTTATTTTTTATCAGACAATATATCAAAGGTATAGAAGTGATCTTGCATCATATTGTAGATATGACATGCATAAATATTCACAAAAAAATTCATGACAGAATGTTGCATAGTTTTTTAGTTATGTGGGAAATGCTTCATCACTGCACAGTGAACTGAATTTTGAAAAAAAAAAAATGTAAATGTTTTCTTTTAAATCTTAGAAATATTATTTTCATATAGCAGAAGAACAGTGTTTTACACGTACTAATTTTCATTATTGTACAAGATACAGTAATGAAGGAAAAAATGTTAAATATTTCCAAAATTTTACTGCTGTAAGCTGTACCTAAGCCCTTAACATTCTAAATGTGTTAAGTGCCAAAAAACAACTTTTTGAGATATTGATGAAAACCAAACTGAGAAAATGCATGTTGAGATACCTACAACATCGTCTTTTGGCGCACGAATGAGACACTTACAGTTGAGCTACGACAAAGACAATTCAGCATGATTTTCTCAAAGGATATTTCGCCCTTACATTGACTAAAATTAAATTAAAAAAATTGGCACTTAGCATATTTAGAATGTTATGTCTTCAAATATAAACATAATATATTACTTACTTACTTCCTTACTGGCTTTTAAGGAACCCGAAGGTTCACTCCCGCCCTCACATAAGACCGCCATTGGTCCCTATCCTGAGCAAGATTAATCCAGTCTCTATCATCATATCCCACCTCCCTCAAATCCATTTTAATATTATCTTCCCATCTACATCTCGGTCTCCCCAAAAGTCTTTTTCCCCCCGGCCTCCCAACTAACACTCTATATGCATTTCTGGATTCGCCCATACGTGGTACATGCCCTGCCCATCTCAAACGTCTGGATTTAATGTTCGTAATTATGTCAGGTGAAGAATGCAATGCTTGCAGTTCTGTGTTGTGTACCTTTCTCCATTCTCCTGTAATAAACATAATATATTAATTAATATTAATTACGAACTCAATTAAAATCGTGATTATAGTAGTTAATCTCGTCTTAATTAAATGATAGTTCAAGAAAATAAACTATAAAAATTAATATTTATTATAAACATGGTGAAGGAACTCAATTCTGATCGTGTAAAACGTACAATCAGAAAGTGTGTCATATTCGTGACAATTATTTTATACTTTGTATATTTTATAAAGCAGCGAAAATCTCTACCTGTGCAGACGCCAGATAGACTTAAGCCTGTACTGTAACGCCGACGTGAAAGAAACATGCGTTTAACGCAATTTAACTTTATTACACTGTTTGGATTGTATTACACCCGCGTCCGATTTACCATGAAACGCTCACATCGGCCAAAATTAGCAACATAAAATTTCTCACTTACGTCCTTTACTCTTTAAAGCATTACCCCTTTTATTTCCTGTAACCCGTTCCAGATAAAAAAGAAGAAATTCTAACCGTTGAAGAAATTTATCACCGGCCCTCGCAGCATCCATTGTATCTCGTGCCAACAATGAACTTGGAAGGTTCCGTCAGGGAGCAGCACTGCAGTAGCTCGCCACACTGTAATGTCCAATCTTCAATCCATTACAGAACATTGCCCGTAGCATTTTACTTGCCTTACAATTCCAGGTTTCTCTGCGGTAAGAGTGCAATCGCCACGGGATTCCGGTTTAAAATGAAGCTTTCATCCACGCTATTGCCAGCTTCATGAACTGCCTTCAAGCGCTATGCTGTGTAAAGTCAGCAAATGAACACGAAAATTTCAACAGAAAATATTTCAGCTATTTCTCCCAGCATTGTATCTTTAAATTCTTTATGTTCGACCATGTCGAAATGTACTAATTATACACCTGGTAGCTGTCCTTTAATGCATGTCATTAAAGTACACCTACTCATTAAAGTACAGGTCTTCAGCCAATGATAACTCAGCTTACATGTGTTCAGCCAATGACAAGTCAGCTTTGTACCGTTATAAAACCGCAAGTATCGATTATTCTCGGATATGCAATCGAAAGAGAATTAGCGAAAAGTCACGGAGGCTGGAAATCCAATACTGTCGCAGAAGGTTATGTTCTGTTACTATAATAATTAGCGTTAATTGTAAATAATATTCAAATAAATTCAATTTGTCATCTCGTTTTTCAATGTCGAATTCAATAATCAAGGTTATAATATTATAATATTATCAAGTTTAACGGGACTACGTCAAGGTCAATGACATTATTGTTCCTCAGAAAAAAATCAATACTTTCGCGTCTGCGCACATCTCACAATTCACGACCTAGAACAATGTCACTTCCGATCTTGTCAGATACAAATAAAATGTATACATCTGAATACCGGTAATTTCAAGTTAGAAATATGGTCGAGCATAAAAAGTCGTATGAAACTCGCCTATAATGGTAATTAAGAAGCTCGTATGAAAATTATGAAACTCGCTTGCGCTCGTTTCATAAACATCCATACTCGATTCTTAATTACTATCATTATAGTCTCGTTGCATAATGTACTATTATGCTCGACCATGCCGAAATGTAGTAATTATACACCTGGTAGCAGCCCTTTAATGCACCTCATTAAAGTACACCTATTCAATATAGTTCAGTTGTTCAGCCAATGAGAAATCACCATTGTAGCATTATAAAAGAGCAAGTATCGATTATTCTCGGATATGCAATCGAAAGACAACTAGCAAAACGTCACGGAGGCTGTAAATCCAATACTGTCGCAGAAGGTTATGTTCTGTTACTATAATAATTAGCGTTAATTGTAAATAATATTCAAATAAATTCAATTTGTCATCTCGTTTTTCAATTCTAAATCAATTTCCAGGTTATATCAAGACTAATGTTCATGTTATTCTCTAGATTATATCAAGGTCAATGACATTCGTTCCTCGGAAAAAGTAAATACTTTCGCGTCTGCGCACATCTCACAATTTAGAAGATCAGTTCCCCTCCTCACTTACATAACCATAACATGTATACTTATGAATAATTTCAAGTTAGAAATATGGTCGAGCATAAAAAGTCGTATGGAACTTGCCTATAATGGTAATTAAGACGCTCGTATGAAAATTATGAAACTCACTTGCGCTAGTTTCATAAACATTCTAGCGTCTTAATTATTACCATTATAGGCTCGTTGCATAATGTACTATTTCGCTTCTTTATAAAATGTTTTATTTAAAAACTAATATTAGACATTCTCCCACTGACTGTAAACTGATTTGTAGATTTTTATTCAATTTTGAAAGATTAAATCGTGATCTTTTCATTTTTCTTCAACTATCACTATTTACTTATTTACATACAAAACGCAGGTTCATGGCCGCCCTCATATAAGCCTGCCATCGATCCCTATCCTGTGTACGATTAATCCAGTCTCTATCATCATATCCCACCTCTCTCAAATCCATTTAAATATTATCTACCCATCTGCGTCTCGGCCTCCCCTAAGGCCTTTTTTCCCTCCGACCTCCCAACTAACACTCTATATGCATTTCTACATTCGCCCATACTTGCTACATACCCTGCCTATCTCAAACGTCTGGATTTAATGTTCCTAATTATGTCAGGTGAAGAATACAATGCGTGCAGTTCTGCGTTGTGTAACTTTCTCCATTCTCCTGTAACCTCATCCCTCTTAGCCCCCAAATATTTTACTAAGAACCTTATCCTTAAACACCCTTAATATCTGTTCCTCTCTCAAAGTGAGAGTCCAAGTTTCACAACCATACAGAACAACCGGTAATATAACTGTTTTATAAATTCTGACTTTAAGATTTTTTGATAGCAGACTAGATGACAAAAGGTTCTCAGCCCATATTTATTCTGTGCTTAATTTTCTCCCGAGTGTCATATATATTTGTTACTGTTACTCCAAGATAGTTTAATTTTTCCACCTCTTCGAAGGATAAATCTCCAATTTTATATTTCCGTTTCGTACAATATTGTGATCACGAGACATAATCATATACTTTGTCTTTTCGGGATTTACTTCCAAACCTATCTCTTTACTTGCTTCAAGTAAAGTTTCCTTGTTTTCCCTAATCGTTTGTGGATTTTCTCCTAACATATTCACGTCATCCGCATAGATAAGAAGCTGATGTAACCCGTTCAATTCCAAACCCTGTCTGCTATCCTGAACTTTTCTAATGACATATTCTAGAGCGAAGTTAAAAAGTATAGATGATAGTGATGATTGATGATGATGATAATAATAATAATTGTGAACTCTTATATTTGAAGCTGTTAATTTTAACTTCTTCTTTCCTATATTAAATCTACTTAAAGATTACTTTGTTATATTAATTATACAGGGCTCCTACACAAGAGCTTTCCGGTTTCGAACACATGTAATTTGCGATCTATGAGTGTAAGGTGCATGAAAATAATACCAATGGAAAGACAAACTGAAAAAGTTTAGAGTCCCAAGTTCTCTCTACAGCCAATTTAGACTTTATCTGTTTATTTCTAATTCCAGCTCTTTAAATCAATTCGATTTCCAATTAGTGACTTCCATATAAAAGATACATTTTTTTCATAATAGCTGGAACATTCTTTAACAAAACATTACTTAAATATTTGATTTTTCTCTCTAGATTAATTCCTAGACTCGTATCGATCCCCATTTCTAGTAACGCTGCCAGCTTAGAAGCATTCTCCGGAGTCCTAAAACTTTTTTGACTCTTACTTTATCGATGTTCCTGGTAGATAACTTACTACCCGAGATCATCATATTATACATTATTTTTACTCTAATGTACCAGAATGCTATTCATAGCAGAATCTGCCGCCAGGAATCCCAATATGAGCTGGAATCCATACTACTCTAATTTCAGAATCAGATATCTAGACTTCTACATCTTTTCCAGTTGTACAGTATTTCAGAAAATATCAATCGTATTTCAGATTTGTCAATTGTATTTAAGAAATTATCAATTGCATTTCAGATTTTTCAATTGTATTTCAGATAGTATCATTTGTATTTCAGATTTTTCAATTGTATTTCAGATAGTTTCATTTGTATTTCTGATTTGTCAATTGTATTTCAGAAATTATCAATTATATTTCAGATTTGTCAATTGTATTTCAGATGGTATCAATTGTATTCCAGATTTATCAATTTAATTTCAGATGGTATCAATTGTATTTCAGAAAACATCAATTGTATTTCAGAAAACATCAATTGTATTTCAGAAAACATCAATTGTATTTCAGAAAACATCAATTGTATTTCAGAAAACATCAATTGTATTTCAGAAAACATCAATTGTATTTCAGAAAACATCAATTGTATTTCAGATTTGTCAATTGTATTTCAGAAACTATCATTTGTATTTCAGAAGTTACGGTTGGCACCTTATTCTCCAATGTTAAATCCAATCGAGATCATTTGGTGTAAAGTGAAGACTTACGTAAAAACCCATCTTGGAAGTCTATATATCTGATTCAGAAATTAGAGTAGTACGTAAGGTACTCTTTTTATAGAGTAGGTACAGAATTATTTCAACATGAGTTACTCGTACGAAGGACGAAACTGGTAATTGGAATTAGGTACAATAGTCTATAGTGCGATAATATGGACAAAAGAACTGAAGCCTGTATCGAAATGCAACGGCCACCATTTTCTAAAATGTGTTTAAATATCCATATTATAATTATTTTTCAATTTAACTTCATTCTCTATATAGTACGCTAATGTGCTGTAACAGTACAATATACACTGCATAATTAATACTTCCGAATGGATAGCTCAATTTGTGTGTAAAACACTAAGTGTTAATACAGTACTGTATTTTGATTAAACAAAAACTAATGAAAATTATCAAACTCAAAATTGCGATATTTCCTAGTTTACATAAATGGATGAACTACTTTTCTTCCCTCCTATACCTAGTAAAGCGATTTGTATTTTACGCCAGTGTCATCGAACTTCGTCGTGGAAAGGGTAGCAAACGGTGTTTCCTGTTTCAATCGTTAATAGAAAGGTATAGCCATGTTAATATTAAAAATGTTAGTAAAGATAAAATGATGTCCCTGTACAATACACAATGCAATTATACAATTCACAATACAATAAGAATACACAATACAATTTAACACAATAATTACAATTAATAATAGAACATAAATAAAATACCTAATTTTACAATACAACTTACATATGTATAGGCCCTACATAAGTTTCAATAGTCTTTCACTTTACTCTCATCTCACTCACTTTAGTGGCACTATGACGCATTTCATTGACACTTTAGGACACATTTCACTGGCACTCTATAACACATTTCACTGACACTATAGAACACATTTCATTGACGCTATAAATTATCACTGATCGGAACTATTCACTGCACTGTAAAACCATAACTTCACTGACTCACCTCGCTTCACTGATACAACAGTTCAAATAAGTCAAATAATTACACCCTTATGCATACTTATAAACAGAACTACATTTAAGCTAAAAATTTCTAGTCTAAGACCCTCTTACACGATATTTTTAAATAATTTACAATTCAAACCAAGGAAGTAACTCGTCAGGCTAAATAAATACATGTCACCTTAAAAAAATAAATGTTAAATGTCACCTTAATTTTAATTTTCACTTTATAAACAACTTTTTAAGTTATTCCTGAATCTCCTTAAGGAAGGACAGTCCTCAAAGACCGCTGCAGGTAGGATATTCCAATCATTTATAGTTATATTTAAAAATGAGTATTTACCGACATCCGTTTTCTGTTTCCTACATTTGATTTTAAAATCATGATCGTTCCTACCATAGTACGTTGGCTTTTCTAACCGAGCCGTTATGTCTACCCATGCTAGACTTTCACTATATAATTATGTAATTGGAGTATGACACAGTCAAGCTTCATATATATGACATTCCGCGAGGGCTAATTACAAATAAACATATTAAGTATAATTACCACAATTCGTCATAGTTTGAAAACAAGCCTGAGGGTCACAACTTGTGAATATTTCAGTGTTTAATTGCCTGGAAATTAAATGAAGTAATATAATGATCCGAATAAACTCGTGCAGTGCATTTGTTGTTCAAACGTAATGCAGTTAAACTGTTTTAATCTCTTCACAACACCAGTGGCACTGTCTGTGCCCGTAGTGACCGTGTATACGTTGGTGCGAGAGGAGTTTGTGGAGAGGCGTAAATAAAATGAGGTGCGGTAGCCTAACAAGTCTCGTAGTGACTTAGAGTAATGAATAATGTTAAAACCTCTTCAAGGGATATGCATCACCACTTTTCGCCCGTTGCAGGCAGCCAACCATCCTCACTTTACGCTAAATAAATTCTGACGTTGAAAGAGACACACTAAATAAATAAAAATACACTAAAAATAAATATTTCATACCGGAGCGAGATAAAATAAATGTAGGGGATTATACAAAAAAAGTATGGCAGCTGTTGTCTTCTGAAAAAATATTTCCGAGAACTGTACACACTGGTAAACTACGGAGTGTTTCAAAGGGATGTCCTAGTTTTTAAAGAGGTCTGTTGTTTGACTATATAATAAAACATTAACATTGACTCGGTTAAGAGAGACGTTTTATATGATATTCTTATTGAATTTGGTATTCCCAAGAAACTAGTTTGATTAATTAAAATGTGTCTCGGTGGAAGGTACAGCAGAGTTCGTATAGGTCGGTTTCTGTCAGATGCGTTTCCAATTCATTGTGGGCTAAAGCAAGGAGATGCACTATCACCTTTACTTTTTAACTTTGCTCTAGAGTATGCCATTAGGAAAGTCCAGGATAACAGAGAGGGTTTGGAATTGAAGGGGTTACATCAGCTGCTTGTCTATGCGGATGACGTGAATATGTTAGGAGAAAATCAACAAACGATTAGGGGAAATACGGGGATTTTACTTGAAGCAAGTAAAGAGAGAGGTTTGGAAGTAAATACTGAAAAGACAAAGTATATGATTATGTCTCGTGACGAGAATATTGTACGAAATGGAAATATAAAAATTGGAAATTTATCTTTCGAAGAGATGGAGAAGTTCAAATAACTTGGAGCAACAGTAACGAATATAAATGATACTCGGGAGGAAATTAAACAGAGAATAAATATGGGAAATGCCTGATATTATTCGATTGAGAAGCTTTTATCATCTAGTCTGCTGTCAAAAAATCTGAAAGTTAGAATTTATAAAACAGTTATATTACCGGTTGTTCTTTATGGTTGTGAAACTTGGACTCTCACTTTGAGAGAGGAACACAGGTTAAAGGTGTTTGAGAATAAGGTGCTTGGGAAAATATTTGGGGCTAAGAGGGATGAAGTTACAGGAGAATGGAGAAAGTTACACAGCACAGAACAGCACGCATTGTATTCTTAACCTGACATAATTAGGAACATTAAATCCAGGCGTTTGAGATGGGCAGAGCATGTAGCACGTATGGGCGAATCCAGAAATGCATATAGAGTGTTAGTTGGGAGGCCGGAGGGAAAAAGACCTCTAGGGAAGCCGAGACGTAGATGGGAAGATAATATGAAAATGGATTTGAGGGAGGTGGGATATGATGATAGAGAATGGATTAATTTTGCTCAGGATAGGGACCGATGGCGGGCTTATGTGAGGGCGGCAATGAACCTCCGGGTTCGTTAAAAGCCAATGGCATCTCTTGGAAAATGACTTACAATTACTAGATGTGCTGGAAACTGTTCCCCTCTCCCCCTGGAAATATTTTCGGCTCATAATCATATGAATTTGGGTACGCCGAGTTAGCTCTGTAGTAGCGTGTCTCCCACCAGACTAACCATCCCGGGTTCGGTTCCCGGCAGGATCAGAAATTTTTCTTTCAAAATTTCTACCTCGGGACTAGGAGAGATGGCGGTACACAACTTCTAATCACTAAATTGTGCACTAATATGCCTAGGTTAAATCTCAAATCTCTCTGCAGTGCATATGATGGAAAGGCATTTAGGTATTGTCACTGTTGATAGTGATTCGTTCCTCGGATGGGGACGTTAAACCTGGCGGCTCACTCCACATCGTACGTTAACTTTTGGACGTAACCTTTAAAACACGTAGGAGATACGTGGGTTTTCAATCAAGAAAGAACTTCAGAAAGGTCTTATGAAATTGTATGTGTTTACTTAGGCCTACTAAGAGAAAAGGCAAGTTAACAATGGTAGACGGAATAGACTGCTTCTCGTGCTGGGTTTCGCCTGCGACCTCCTGCATGTTTTTTTTTTTTAACACACAACCTGTTTCTACAAATGTTCGATACCACAACATTATGGAATCGTATTTAGGTACACTGCTCTTACCATACTCACGTCGTCGAAATTCTCTTTGAACTCGTTTCATTCATTCATTCATTCATTCATTCATTCATTCATTCATTCATTCATTCATTCATTCATTCATTCATTCATTCATTCATTCATTCATTCATTCATTCATTCATTCATTCAGTGTTCGCCTAACGGCAGGTCTTTCACTTGAAACCCAGCTTTCTCCAACTCGTTTAACAGACTCAAATTTAACATACCAAAGAACACATTGTAGCAATTTAAATCATCTACGATTTTCATTTCACATTATGCACTGTTGATGTTCATTCTTTCCCATCTTTTAATCATAATATCACGAGCAACAAATTTATCATACTATCATAATAGTTTTATAGTAATAAATTAATATTATCCATATCCAAACGGATCAGCCTGTAGTTTATTAGAAATGTTGTTCATGTAATATTTCATGTCATTGTTGCACTAGATTGTTATATTTTGGTCGTACTTTGGGCAGTATGAAGTAATGTTGAATAAAATTATCATTGTTTTCTATTTTATAAGTGTTTTTAATGGGGTTAAGTACCCTGTCAGTTCGGTAGTGGGGGTCGCACACAGAAATCTCGCCCTAAAGTAGGTCGCGTCTTCAAAATGTTTGGGAATCACGGCTTAAGCAATCCTAACCTCTGGAATCGATTGTACACATCTTCTCCTACATAAAAATTTACTTTCCAAACATTCACTGCAGACTACAAACCAACTTTCAATCCAAACTTCATTCTAACCCAGTTCATGACAAAACAAAATTGGCAAAAGTACAAAACCAACATGCCCGTATGAATAGGAATACTAGATAGCTGCCCATATTCTCACCCGGTGCAGATTGTATGACAAGTCTCGACCAGTGTACCTCAAGAGCCAAAGATCAAACCTGTGGAAAGTGATTTCTCATCAAAGGACAATAATTTTAATAAATTATATTTGTGCGAGATCGTGCGTATTTGCTTGGTTTCCGCACAAAACCAATCCGCGGAAAGTCTAAAATTCCACATTCAGTATTCCCAACCTAACACACATAACAATTTCCCTCTTCATATTGACATATTGATATTACTGCTTTAGGCTTTTAACATATTATTTTTAGAGACGTTCAATATAGTAATAATTATAAATTGGAAACTTACCACTGCAATTTCACCTAAATTGCACTGTTAATTATTGTTTTTAAATATTTGCAAAAAATTAAGTAAACTCTAAATCATTACATAACCTTACCGTTTGTTTTAAGTTCGCATTTATAGATTGGGGGGAAAAAAAGACAGACGTATATCACGGCCTGCTGGAGTATAGTAAACACAGAAAACATTTTAAAGCAACAATGTTGAAGATAGATATTTTTGTTTTGGAAATTTGCCGTCATTGAACAGAAACCAAGATGGAGATTTCATTGCAACTAATTAGAAATTCCTCTTTCAGGTATGTAATAAACGATCTTCGCACAAAATAATGTACGATACACGAGCGGTATGTTTTCTTTCAATTCTCGGAAATTAAAAAAAGCTCAACTACGTTCCGCTTTTTCAAACTTTTCCTCGAACATGAAAACTTCAACATACCGCTCTTGTAACGCATATTACTGTTATAAGGCGCCAACAAATAAACTGCCAATTGTGGTTTTGAGTTTAATCTTATATAAATTGTAAATTTAATTTAAATATCCCATGATATCTGAGGGTAATTCTGTTTTAGTGAGTTATTTAGCGACGCTGCATCAATATCTTAGGTTATTCAGCTTCTGAATGAAATGAAGGTGATAATGCCCATGAAATGATTCCGAATTCCAACACCGAAAGTTACCCAACATTTGCTGATATTGGGTTGAGGGAAAGCCCCGAAAAAACCTCAACCAGGTTACTTGCCCCGATCGGGATTTGAACGCAGGCCGATACATTTTATTGGCTCGAACTTGAACAGTTGCTACCCCTTCCGACTAGCTGAAACATCGGTGAACGTAGGGTACCCTTCGCTTTCAAAAATATTTCAATTGAATCGCATAGAATGAAACTGCACTTTATCCAAAAATCTGATTCGTCACAAAAGACGAAAAACTAGTGCAGTTAGACTACGAATGGTGATTTTACTACTAAAGTTAAAATAGATAAATTCCATATTGACTCGAAACTTGTAGTTTATCAAATTCCTTTCAAAATTCTGCACTTAAACATCCCTTAATCTCATATTTTATAATTTGGAGAAAGTGCAGTTTGATTATAGACGATTCAGTTTATCCTTGGAGTGTTTGTGTGGCATTGTGTTTTTTTACGACGCTGTTTCAACATCTCATGTTACTTAGCTTCTGAATGAACTTAAGGTGGTGAAATGAGTCTGAGGTTCAACACCGATAGTTACCCAGGATTTTTTTTCATATTGGTTTGAGGAAAAAGCCCAGAAAAAATGTCAACCAGGTAACTCGTCCCGACCGGGATTCGGATCTGGGCCCCCTGGTTTCGCGGTCAGACGCGCTAACCGTTACTTCACAGGCGTGGACCATTGTGGAATGAAAACAAGACTACAATTGTTGCTTGTGACACTTGTTTCCGTTTAGAGGTGCTCGTAATCATTTGAAAGTCTCCTCTGTTTTTAATTCGTCATAAACAGGATATGTGTCTCCTTTACATAATTCTCAGTACTTGACCGCTGAAGCAGATTTAAAGGAAAACTAATCGTTTATTTACTTCAAATCTATGATGCGTTTGACGTCATAATTATGAGATGTGGCAGTGTTACACTTCCTAGTCTCTATTTCATTCCCACACAAAAAATTGAAATTCCGATATTGGATATTTCCCCCAACCTGTCATTCATGAGATGGAAATATTGGAATAAAGATTATCGCGTAATTAACATGACATAAACTTCCTCATAAACGCGTCTAATAATAGCACTAAGTTAATTAATGGAGCACGGTACATTGTATTCCAAAATGTTAATAATTTTTGTATGGCAGTTGGTTGGTTGCTAACGCTTGCAGATAAAGTCGTAGGATCTTTCTGGACTCCGCAAATCTTGCAGTGTGAAGAATTTTACTTTTGAAATGGACGCATTTTAAATGAAATATTAATCATGCCTGAAAGATAGGTGACGATGTTTGACAGAAATCAATGTTTCCAAGAGTCCGTGAATTTAGTCTGTAGTCCCTTCCTGCATGAACAGTATGATATTACTGGCGTAAATGTTGGCCAAAGAATACTACTTCCTCGCATTGCCATAAAGACATCAGATTCTTCTTCGCTATTTTCGTTCAAAAGAAGGGAATTTCCAATACGTTTGACTTTTTGTATAACGATCAATAAAGCTCAAGACTAGATATTAGATGAAGTAAGCAATTATTTACCAGAACCTATATACAGAGTGTTAAAATATCTAATAGCTATTTTTGGGAGGTGATAGTATGCATCAAAACAAGAAAAAAATGTCCAATAAACATGGGTCCTACGACACATACTTTCTGAGATCTGAACACTTGTTCATATGAGGTGCTCAGTGTGACGTCCATTCATGGCAATGCATTTCTCTGCCCTACAATACAGCAGACTACCAGATAATCATACCGTAGTTAACACCCCTGGCATGGAATACTGATGCGTCGTAAGGAATACTGAAAACAAAAGTCTGGTTGCGGATATGAGCGGAGTTCAGCAGAGATGATGATGTGAATTTTCGTAATCAGCATGTGTGAACTGATGAAAATTCCCATGCAGTTGAAGAAATAAGACATCAGCACCAATTCTCAATCAACGTATGGGCAGAGGTTCTTGGCGATAGATTAAGGACCATACATGCTATTATCGCCGCGCTCTCATGGTTAACATTCTACAGGTCTTTGAGCGGCCTCGTGCATAACATTCGGCAGGTCTTTGAAATTTAATTGCATTATTGTTTTCAATTTCTTATGTCGCCGCTCCAATCACTCGCCTCAATTTCAATATTGCAACCAATAAGCTGCTTCCATTATTAAATGATACCTACTTGTTCAATCCACATGGACTAAAACCGAGGTTGCAATGTCTTGTGCTGAGGACGAATATTAAGGTATGTGATTAAAAATTATTATTAAAGAGTTATTATTAAGAGTTAAGAATGTCAACGTACTCGTATATTAAATAATAATAATAATAATAATAATAATAATAATAATAATAATAATAATAGCCATTTAACAATACAACAAACTAGTGCTTATTCTTATCGAGAAAGTAGACGTGACAACGTGACTCTTAGAGTGAAACCTACAGAGCAACAATCGGTCGGCAAAATTATGTTTTAAAAGCACACCGCACGTTATTGTATGATGCCGACATGTTAACCATGAAAGCGTGGCGATTATGCCACAGAAATTAACTGGGGCTCGTTATGAGGACTTTCTTATTAACGTATTGCCTACCTTGCTGGAGTATGTGCCATGTCAGCAAAGACTACAGATGTGGTTCATCCACGATGGCACACCGGCACATTTTTTCCGCAGTGAGCTTGAACACCTGACGCTGACATTTCAGGACCGCTGGATTGATTGGGGAGGCCCCACACCTTGGCCTGCTCGTTCCCCAAACCTAAATCCTCTAGACTTTTGGTTATCAAGAACAACCAGGTCAATTTCAAAGAGTGCGTGATTCCTTACGCCGAAGGGCAGAGGAATGCATTGCCATGAATGGACGTCACATTGAGCACCTCTTATGAACAAGTGTTCAGATTTCAGATAGTATGTGTTATAGGACCCATGTTTGTTAGACATTATTTTCTTGTTTTGATGCATACTAGCACCTCCTAAAATATTGGATACTTTTTTAACACCCTGTA
This sequence comes from Periplaneta americana, assembly GCF_040183065.1. Classification (NCBI taxonomy): domain Eukaryota; kingdom Metazoa; phylum Arthropoda; class Insecta; order Blattodea; family Blattidae; genus Periplaneta; species Periplaneta americana. Next base: position 168,941,063 of record NC_091119.1, on the reverse strand, counting down.
TAGTCATATATACATTTCTTATTCATCAATTTATTTTTCCTGACCGCTTCTGAACGTTTTTTCCAAACTTTAGCTGCACCCCTGTGGTCTCTAAACGACAACACTAGTTGATTATCTCTTTTATGAAGACAAATCAGAGAAGTCCTTTTAGAGTGTTTTTTCGGTTTAGGGAGAGATAAGTAGAAAATGTCTGTAACCAAGATTGTGATTTTAATGCGCGCAGTAGGTATGTCTTCAGGTGAGCTGCAATGATATAGGACAGTACAGAGTTTGTAACAGATATTAATGTTACCTGTACGTATAACGCAAAAAATGAAATGAGGAAAAACAAGTATTGTTAACAATAAGGAAGGGAGATATTTATTCCGCTTCTCCTTCTGCTGGAGTTGAAAACGACTTTGAATTAAATTGTCAATTATCGTAGATTGAAAGATTGTCAACAAATGGAATTAATAAGCTAAATTCCAGATATAAGTTGTGAATTTTATTCAAATTAACATTAACATTATAAGGTCCACCGCTGTGGAGTAATGGTTAGCCTGCCTGACCGTGGAACGAGAGGGCCCGAATTCAAATCCTGGTTGGGACAAGTTACCTGGTTGAAGTTTTTCCGGGGTTTCCCCTCAATCAATTAAGAGCAAATGCCAGGTAACTTTCGGCGTTGGACCCTGGACTCATTTCGCTGGAATTATTACTTTCGTTTCATTTAGACGCCAATAACTACAGCAGTTGATAAAACGTCGTAAAGTAATCGATACAAAAACATTATATGAATTGACAAGTGCTATTCCTTGTCACAGAAATACCATGTTTTGTGATTACGTTTTCCGATGTTTTTTGCTGGATGAATGGTAAGTGGTCAATGTCCAATGTTTGAGTTTAGCATAGAGAATAACTCACGAAATTAAAACTCTTTCAAAGAGGACGCTTTTGAACTTCGCACATGACGTAAACCAGAGGAAATCCTACTTAATCTCAGCTGTATGTAGTTTGTTCCAATTTCCTTTTGGCAAACGTGCACCGAAATGGTAACGAAAAGTTCAAAGTGAACCGTAAATTGAAAAAAGAGACAATGAATTAATTATAGAAAACAGAGGAAGAAGATGTAATGCTATGGAACAGAACCAAAATTTTGAAATGTAAAAATACAACCTAGTTATACATTTTTACTGCAACAGCAACATTAATCGTTTATAAAATATCGAATTTAAGATGACATGTCTTTAAAAATGGGCCCTAAAATTGGACTTGCACTAGGTGTTCACAAATAATAAGATTTATTTCGTCGTTGTTCCTGCAATAATTCCTATGTGACATATGTATCGAACTTAAATAGTGATACAGCAAATAATAAGATCCTATATGAAATTATATTTCTTCGTTTCGAAAATGTAAGAATTCACATTCTCTTTATGTACAGCTGCTGTAGGATGAATAAATCTGTTTTTTCTTCCTAATGAAAAATTTTATATATTTGGGGCTAAGAGGGGTGAAGTTACAGGAGAATGGAGAAAGTTACACAACACAGAACTGCACGCATTGTATTCTTCACCTGACATAATTAGGAACATTAAATCCAGACGTTTGAGATGGGCAGGGCATGTAGCACGTTTGGGCGAATCCAGAAATGCATATAGAGTGTTAGTTGGGAGGCCGGAGGGAAAAAGACCTTTAGGGAGACCGAGACGTAGATGGGAAGATAATATTAAAATTGATTTGAGGAAGGTGGGATATGATGATAGAGAATGGATTAATTTTGCTCAGGATAGGGGCCAATGGCGGGCTTATGTGAGGGCGGCAATGAACCTCCGGGTTCCTTAAAAGCCAGTAAGTAAGTAAGTAATGAAAAATTTTATATTTTGCACATTGGAGTTATTGCAAGAACTACGATGATTTGTTGTATAACAAGCATAACGGAAGGTTCCTGATTATAGTATACATTGTTATCACAACACAATGGGGCATTTTTGTAGTTTCTACAGATATAGATATATAGGGTGTAACTGAATTTTACCAGCAAA